>NC_084564.2:29390000-29400000 GCF_033978685.3 Nerophis lumbriciformis
CACAATTGTGTCTTATAATTAAAACAGATGACAGTCAAATGGACTTTGCTGTTTTATTTTCAAAGAAACAATAGAAAATACATACTCATATAGTAGTACAGTTGTTATTAGTGAGAATTAGTGATGGGTCCGGCAACACCGATGCATCGGCACATGCGTCGACCTCATAGAGCAAAACCCTGTGTCGGTGCGCGTACCGCTTTTAGAAAGTCACGTGACCGATCATGAGCTGTTTCGGTCACGTGACCGATACGCAAACTGTGTCGCACTGACGCCTCCTCTGTGCCCTGTGAGCGGGTCTTTTCTACAGCCGGAGAATTGAATTAATAACTAAGAAGAGAAATCGTCTAAAATTACGTTGGAAAAACTGTTTTTTTTTAATAAAAATGTGTAAAAAAAAAATATCTATCCCCAGTCCACAAGCATCCTATTCACAACACGTTCTCTTAGATTTCCATGTAATGATACATGTTGACATTATTTATTGACTGTATCTAAAAAAGAGAAAAATATATTTTTATTTAAATGAACATATTAAATAATCCTAAATACAATGACTTGGTTTATATTGTTGTATATATCGGGTCATAAAATCAGTGTCAGTTGAGTCAGTCCATAGGTTGCCTGTAGGGATTTTTAATGTCCAGCAGATGTCAGTATTTAGTGACACAGTATCGACACAGTATCAATACAGTTTTGCAATGTGTCGAAACGCTTCATGACGCCTCATCAACCCATCACTAGTGAGAATATACTTATTTTTGTCACGGCGGGTCGCATCTTTATGCGGGGTTGTTCACCCAGGAAGGCAGACGGACTACTCCGGACAAAGAGTTTTATCCTCAAACTACCAAAGTAGTACAAACAAAACGGAACACAAGGCGAAGGTACAACGTGTTGATCGCACTTGGAGCTAATGCTACTTCTTAGCATGGACTAGGGACAAACAATACTCAGGTAACTGTGGCATGAAACAAACAAGACTTACGTAGCATGGCATGAATCAAACACTTAGCATAAACTACCGTATTTTTCGGACTATAAGTCGCAGTTTTTTTCATAGTTTGGCCGGGCTCCAGTGCAACTTGCATTTTTCCTTCTTTATTAAGCATTTTCGGCAGGTGCGACTTATACTCCGGTGCGACTTATAGTCCGAAAAATACGGTAGCTACAAGGCAAAACTCACGTTGACAGGTTGCATGAAGCAAACAATGACGCCAAGCCGACTGACTGGCAAAGGCAGGCTTAAATAATGCCTCTGATTAGTGCTCGGGTAGCAGGTGAGCGGCCGAACACCAATCGGAGACAGATGAACCTAATTAGCAACCATGGCAACCAAAACAAACTCAGGGAGGTGCACACAGGAACTAAAAGGAGTCCAAAACTAACAGAACATAACTACACAAAACATGATCGAGGCCACAGATCATGATCAATCAATCAATCAATCAATGTTTATTTATATAGCCCTAAATCACAAGTGTCTCAAAGGGCTGCACAAGCCACAACGACATCCTCGGTACAGAGCCCACATAAGGGCAAGGAAAAACTCACCCCAGTGGGACGTCGATGTGAATGACTATGAGAAACCTTGGAGAGGACCGCATATGTGGGTAACACCCCCCCCCCCCCCTTTAGGGGAGACCGAATGCATAAATGTCGAGTGGGTCTGACATAATATTGTCATAATATCATGACAATTTTAAGGTATTTTTGGGTCCATTGAGGTTAGCTAATGTTACTTGTTTTGGAAAGTCTTGACAAGCCAAATTTTCTTGTTCTATTGGTAGATGATTTTGCTTAGTTCAAATAAAATACCCCTAATTTTTGTATTTTTTTTTCTTGTTTTTTAACACTGACTTTTTGCAGTGTAGTCCGCCTGCGTTGGGGCTAAGGAGGACAGTTTTTATTTTCATATCTGTTAGAAATAAGAAAAATACATACATTTTCATATAAATGTTCATATTCCTGTTAATATGACAATCCCATACATTTTCATATTAATGTTCATAATATTACACAAATGTTTAACACGCCAACAATTATTCAAGCGGTGCGGCTTCATAGCATACCAAAGTCGTACTAAAACATTTTGATACATTTTTGAGCGCCGTGTGTAAAATTGTATATTTTCAATTGAACATTTAAAATGTTGTTGTGTTGTTTACTTGAGTCATATTGCCATCATAGTGCAGACTACACTATTATCTCTTATGTTTGACTGCCATCTACTGGTCACACTTAACATGACACCATGTACCAAATAACATAGCTTTGAAGTGGGTAAGCTCAACCAAACGTATTCCTTACATTAGGCGCTCCGGGATACAATGTGCACTGTCAAGATTTGAGAAAAACAATTTGCCTTATAGTCCGGAAAATTCGGTATATGGCTTTTCTCTAGTGACTCAAAACACTTTTATACTGTGAAACCCTACATCGACATCTCTATGATACATTTAAACCAGTGTGGGTCACACTGGGAGCAGGTAGGTTAAGTGTTTTGCACATTTTCGGTACAATACCGCCTTTGAAACGTACCCCCACGTTGAAGTGATGTTGTGACATTGCTGGTTTTACGAGCAGAGCAGCATGTTCGGCGGCACACACACATGAAGTACTTACAAGCAGACACAGTGTGTAGACAGAAAAGGGAGAACGGACGCATTTGGGCGTAAAAAGTAAAGATAAAGGTGAAGTTATAACACTGAAACACCCTCAGGAAGAGGTGCTTTAAAACATGGCTAGCTAGTTAGTGGATGACATCCAGCCCCAGTCGGCAGCACTGTAGCTACTTCTGAATCACTAATTCTCACCTCCGTGGCGACAAATAAAGTAAGTTTCTTACAAGTACCATTATCACTGCAGGACGAGGAATATCTAAACATGCTTCACTACACACCGTAGCTCACCGACGTCAAAATGTAAACAAACGCCATTTGTGGATCTACACTTGACGTCCACTGTAATGATATCAAGTACAGGCATGTATCTAGTCGATAGTACTATGATTACGTCAATATTTTCTGGCATCACAACATCTTTCGTTTAAAACAAAATATATTATGTTTATAAACTCAGGAAGTATGTCCCTGGACACATGAGGATTTTTGAATATGACCACTGTATGATCCTGTAACTACTTGGTATCGGATTGATACCCAAATTTGTGGTATCATCCAAAACTAATGTAAAGTATCAAAGAAGAGAAGAATAAGTGATTATTACATTTTAATAGAAGTGTAGATAGAACATGTTAAAAGAGAAAGTAAGCAGATATTAACAGTAAATGAACAAGTAGATTAATAATTCATTTTCTACCATTTGTCCTTAATAATGTAGACAAAATATTAGGTAGATCAATGACACAATATGTTACTGCATATGTCAGCAGACTAATTAGGAGTCTTTGTTTGTTTACTTACTACTACAAACCCAGTTTCCATATGAGTTGGGAAATTGTGTTAGATGTAAATATAAACGGAAATGAATGATTTGCAAATCATTTTCAACCTATATTCAGTTGAATATGCTACAAAGACAACATATTTGATGTTCAAACTGATAAAAATTGTTTTTTTTTGCAAATCATTAAATTTAGAATTTGATGGCAGCAACACGTGACAAAGAAGTTGGGAAAGGTGGCAATAAATACTGATAAAGTTGAGGAATGCTCATCAAACACTTATTTGGAACATCCCACCGGTGAACAGGCTAATTGGTAACAGGTGGGTGCCATGATTGGGTATAAAAGGTACATACAGGTTTTGGACCAACATATGTTGCCATCCTAGCAACGTTACCATGGACACCCCTGCTTATTTCAGCAAGGCAATGCCAAGCCACGTGTTACATCAACGTGGCTTCATAGTAAAAGAGTGCGGGTACTAGACTGGCCTGCCTGTAGTCCAGACCTGTCTCCCATTGAAAATGTGTGGCGCATTATGAAGCCTAAAATACCACAACGGAGACCCCCGGACTGTTGAACAACTTAAGCTGTACATCAAGCAAGAATGGGAAATAATTCCACCTGAGAAGCTTAAAAAATGTGTCTCCTCAGTTCCCAAACGTTTACTGAGTGTTGTTAAAAGGAAAGGCCATGTAACACAGTGGTGAACATGCCCTTTCCCAACTACTTTGGCACGTGTTGCAGCCATGAAATTGTCAGTTAATTATTATTTGCAAAAAATAAAAAATAAAGTTTATGAGTTTGAACATCAAATAGCTTGTCTTTGTAGTGCATTCAATTGAATATGGGTTGAAAATGATTTGCAAATCATTGTATTCCGTTTATATTTACATCTAACATAATGTCCCAACTCATATGGAAACGGGGTTTGTAAAAGACAAGTTGTCTTCTATGTTCACTATTTTATTTAAGGACTTAACTGCAATAATAAACATATGTTTGATGTACTCTAAGATTTTTAGTTAAAATAAAGCAAATAATGCAATTTTTTGGTGGTCCCCTTTATTTAGAAATGTACCGAAATAATTGTTGTACCGGTACCAAAATATTGGTATCATTGCAACACTATATTAGACCATGATTTTCTGGAAGACCTGTTTTGCGATGCGCTGTTTAGCGTGTGGCCTCACTGCAGGGGTCTGCCTCACCCTGTTGGCTGACATATTGATCAAGAAAGCCTCTAGAGCTCTGACACGCTGAGCCTCCCTGGTGCTCGGACGCTCCGTACAGCTTTTGTGCAGGGACTGGGAGTGTGTCCCAGACTGAACGGCGTGTAACAGAAGCCTTCGAGTGTGAACCAAAAGGCTGCAAAAATGCATGTCACAAAACTGATGAGATGAGTACACGCGTGGTGGGCATCTTTTATTCAGGCATCTGTCGGTGGGCTTTCCTTTTGCTTGGTTTGGCCCTTTTACCCAGCTGTCTGGTGTGGCAACTACAAGAGCAGAAGCGGTTTATCTGCAGCTCGAAGTCTGATCCCTGCGGTGAGCGCCTATCTGCCTCCTGTCGCTCTGTTTGCCTTGAACTGTGGCGTGAAGTTATTACCTGGAGAGGCACCCACATGGGAGGGAACACCTGACCATTAAGCTTGTTTTTAAAGTGCTGGCCTTTCAGGAGACAACTCAAACTCAATTGTCCTTGTCCCCCATATCGAATCTAAATGCAAACAATATTAAAAGCAATGGTGAGGCATAGGGACAGGAATTGATACGATTTTCCGGTTCCGATTCCACTTTCGATTCGGCGTAACGATTCAGTTCCGTAACGATTCTCTTATTGATTCTTATTTGGGGGGAAAAAAGAGAAAAAAGGTGGATTAGCATGAATTTTGTTTAATTTAGAGGGAACATGACCTTACAAAGCCTACAGTGAGGCACATACACAGCATAATATAAACAAAAAATAACTTTTTTTGAGAATAAATATCATAAATTAATATTCTTCTGTAAAATGTAACAAAATGGATCATGTGGAAATTACACGAGTTTGTAACATTTACTAACATGTGTTATTAACTTATTACCGTAATTTTTGGACTATAAGGCGCACTTAAAATCATTTAATGTTCTCAATACTCGACAGTGGGCCTTATAACCCGGTGTGCCTAGTACAGAATAATTTTGGTTGTGTTTACCGACCTCGAAGCTATTTTATTGGGTACATGGTGAAATTATAAATGTGACCAGTAGATGGCAGTCACACATAAGAGATAGGTGTAGACTGCAATATGACTCAAGTAAACAACACCAAAATTGTATATTTTCCATTGAATCTATAGAACATTACACACGGCCCTCAAAAATCTATCTAAATGTTTTAGTACAACTTTGGTAAGCTGTGAAGCCGCACCGCTTGATGCATTGTACTGTGCTTCAACATAGGAGTATTAATATGGTGTGTGTGTATACTGTAAGACATTATCTGGTGTTTGTTTTTGTTTTTTGCAATATTATGCAAAAGCAACTTTTCTTACCTTCTGGTACCTACCGATCTGTATTTGGGATCTGCATAAGTCCTGAAAAATTGCGTGTGACCGTAGCCGATAAGCTTCTTCTTTTTCTGTATTTTCTTGTTATGGGACATTCATCCTTCACTGTTGCCATTTCTAATATAAAGTAGTGTAAAGTTCTTACTTATATCTGTCAGTAAACTCGCCATGAAAGCGCTAAAACATACCGGTCTAGTGAGTTTACATTATTCACCCAAGGAACTTTAGTTATTAGAGAATTCCGGTCGGACGGTTTTTCACAGGACACATTTCCGGTGTTGTTGTTTCCGGATGAGGAGATGCTGCTCTGATATTGGTTGAAGTAAAGTCTGATTGTCGTTAAAACAGTTTGCGCCATCTTTTGACACTTCTTCCACTCCCGTCACTTTGCGAAATGCAAATTAGGATGTTTGGGATTGCGCGAGTAAATACATTGCAATTGTCAGGAAGTGTTGGTGACGAACCCCAAGATGCAGAGATGGCAGGCTTGATGCAGGAAAACATGATTGTAATGTCCAAAAATTCAGGAAAAACACAAACCAGGAACCAGGATAACAGGTTATATGATACCAGGAAAACAGGTGACAGCTCACAGGAACCAGCAAACAGGAAACGAGGAACTAGGAGACAGCAAACTGCAAACCGCTATCAATACTACAGCACTGACTGTAGGGCGAGGCAAGTATAAATAGTAGACTCAGTGACAAGCCCGACAGCATTGATTGATTTATTGATTGAAACTTGTATTAGTATATTGCACAGTACAGTACATATTTCGTACAATTGACCACTAAATGGTAACACCCGAATAAGTTTTTCAACTTGTTTAAGTCGGGGTCCACGTTAATCAATTCATGGTAATGCTTGTATACTCCAATTGTCTGTTCCTGGCCCTCAAATTGATCATAAGTTTGCCTTGCAAAGCAGAAAGCTTTCTTTCTTTCTGTCTTTCTTTAGTTTATTTGGAACATGAACACACTTACAGCTTAATACATCACACAATTTCATATCATTTCACTTCACATCATGTCCGAAAAGGGGTAGGAAGAAGCAAAGCTTATTTAATCCTACCCCTTTCCCACTTCAGAGCGTTTACAAATATATACATTCATTTACTGACTTCTTTTTGTAGCACAATGACATTCGTGAATGAGTAATACAGTAGTTTTGTAATATATAATGAAGTCAGTCATTATTAACATACTGAGATGAAGATTATCTTATTTTGAATAAGGTTGAAAGAGTTTCTCATAATTCTTCTTCTTTGTACTTCTTAAGCACTATTAATTTGAACAACCTCTTAAACTGGATCATATCAGTTGAACTTCTTTGCTTAATCTATTCCATAATTTAATTCCTCATACGAATAGGCTAAAGGTTCTAAGTGTTGTACGTGCATACAAAAGTTTTAAATTAGATTTTCCTCTAAGATTATATTTCTCCTCTTTAGTTGAGAAGAATTGTTGTACATTCTTTGGTAGCAGGTTATAGTTTGCTTTGTACATCATTTTAGCTGTTTGCAGTTTTACCAAATCATCGAACTTTAATATTTTTGACTCAATAAATAAAGTGTTTGTATGTTCTCTATATCCAACATTATGTATCAGTCTAATTTTTTTTGTAACACGGTTGACGAATGTAGCGCACATTTGTAGTTATTTCCCCAAATTTCTACACAATAACTCAGATATGTAACACCAGTGAGCAGTAGAGAATATGAAGTAATTTTTGGCCCAGGACCTATTTTGCTTTATTTATTATTGAAATGTTTTTTGCCACTTTATGTTGTATATTTTGTATATGAGATTTCCTGTTCATTTTATCATCATGTATTACTCCCAAAAGCTTCTCTGAGATGTTATCCAGTTTGCCATTTAGTTCAGAATTCGCCACAGTCCGAGTGCCTACAGCCTTTCCCACCCCATCAATCATGGCGGGAAGTTTCTGAGTACTTTGAATGACAGCCTTCATCCTCCAGATTTGTCGATACACAAGGGCAGGGGTCCCCAAACTTTTTGACTATGTGTATATGTATGTTTATATATATATATACATATATATATATATGTATATATATATATATATATATATATATATATATATATATATATATATATATATATATATATATATATATATATATGTATGTTATATCATATGTATGTTATATCATATGTTATATATATGTATGTATGTACGTATGTATATATATATGTATATCTGTATATATATGTATATGTATATATATATATGTATATGTTTATATATATATATATATATATATATATATATATATATATATATATATATATGTATGTTTATATATGTATGTTTATATATATATGTATGTTTATATATGTATTTTTATATATATATATATATATATATATACATATATATATATATATATATATATATATATATATATATATATATATATATATATATATATATATGTATGTATATGTATTTGCTTAAAAAAATGGCGGACAATCTGCTCCATTGCATACTACAGTCTATTTTATGCACATTCAGAAATTAACTGAAAAAAACTATGAGGTTTTAATTAGTCTCTTAGTCTGAATTGATTGTGAAATAATGTGATGCGACATGCATTTTATATGCCAAGTTGATTTATTACGTTGTATAGTAATTGCAATAATCTTAATAAAATTGGTATTAAGACAACTTCAAAGATGCGTTATCCTTTATACTTTATATTTTAGTCGACAAAATTTACCGTCATTTTAGTTGACTACAATGTGGATGAATTTAGTCGACTAAAATCAATTCAGATGACAAAACTTAATAAACGTTTGCTGTCAATATAAACACTGCAACACACACACCATTACATTATTTTTTGGCAACAAATGGTGTATGTGTCCTGTGGCAACAGACAGGCTGGGTGAGAGATTCCTCAGCAGACCTTAATTAAACGTGCCCACAAATTTAATTGTGATCAATTAATTAGCATGAGCCTCTCCCAAGAAGCTAGTTTGATTTTACTTGAACATTAAAATGTTGAAAAAGCAGGATGCGATGTTGTTTCACTCGTTATGTGTTTTTCCTCTTCACACACTTTAAAACACCCTCCTATAGATTACCTACCAAGTGTACCAGTACTTACAGTCGTGGTCAAAAGTTTACATACACTTGTAAAGAACATGATGATGTCATGGCTGTTTTGAGTTTCCAATCATTTCTACAACTCTACCACAAAACTTTCCTCCAGAAGGTCTTATCTTTGTCCATGTGAACAAAAATTGAGCTGTTTGGCCACAATACCCAGCAATATGTTTGGAGGAGAAAAGGTAAGGCCTTTAATCCCAGGAACACCATTCATACCGTCAAGCATGGTGGTGGTAGTATTATGCTCTGGGCCTGTTTTGCTGCCAGTTGAACTGGTGCTTTACAGAGAGTAAATGGGACAATGAAAATGGAGGATTACCTCCAAATTCTTCAGGACAACCTAAAATCATCAGCCCGGAGGTTGGGTCTTGGGTGCAGTTGGGTGTTCCAACAGGACAATGACCCCAAACACACCTCAAAAGTGGTAAAGTAATGGCTAAATCAGGCGTGAACTAAGGTTTTAGAATGGCCTTGCCAAAGTCCTGACTTAAACGTGTGGACAATGCTAAAGAAACAAGTCCATGTCAGAAAACCAACACATTTAGCTGAACTGCACCAATTTTGTCAAGAGGAGTGGTCAAAAATTCAAGCAGAAGCTTGTGGATGGCTACCAAACGCGCCTTATTGCACTGAAACTTGCCAGGGGACATGTAAGCAAATATTAACATTGCTGTATGTTTACTTTTTTTATTTGTTTTTATTTTTGTTATCAATCCAACAAAACAATACACAACAATACCATAATGATACAATCCAATTCCAAAACCAAACCCGACCCAGCAACATTCAGAATAGCAATAAACAGAGGAATTGAGAGGACACAAACATGACACAGAACAATCTAAAAGTAGTGAAACAAAAATGAATATCATCAACAACAGTATCAATTTTAGTAACAATTTCAACATAGC
>NC_084564.2:29407500-29510000 GCF_033978685.3 Nerophis lumbriciformis
TCCCAATAGTGAAAAAGTCCTGAATCCAGACAGTGATCCGGATCACCCTAAACTTGTAACCACTTGTTCCTTATCTAATTTCTGACATTTTCTGAAATTTTAGTAAACGTGCCCATAACATTTGGAGGTATCTTTTGAATAAAATGACAGAAACTGAGTGAAAACTCCTCTCAGTTTCCCACTGTCTTTGTCTCTATACACACACACAAAAGTGTAAACGTAAGTTCACTTACTGTACGAGCACCTTGACTTACGAGTCATTTGAGATACAAGCGGTCTCTCGGCTTTTTGTCATGCTTTAAATTGCGAGAATTTTCTCTCTTAGTTGAAGTTACATTTGTAACAGAGTTGTCCCGTTGGAACAATAAAGAAGTGAATAATAATTATATAGCAATTTTTCTCTCGAGACTCAAAGTGCTTTACATAGTTAAACCCATCATCTACAATTGTGGGTCGCACCGGGAACAAGGGTAAAGTGTCATGCCCAATGACACAACGGCAGTGACTAGGAAAGCGGAAGCTGGACTGAGGCCAAGGAAAAAAAAGAAAAAACCTCATAGCCATAGCACACATAAACATGTGTGTAAGAGGGAAACATCAAAGAACACAAAGGACATTAAATACATTAAAATAGTAGAGCTGATGCAACCAGCTGCCACTCCGGCAGTGCCATTTCTACATGCAGCTACAAAAGTAAAAAAACAAAAAAACAAAAAAACAAACAATTAACCAATAATATTGTAGAAGGGGGCGTGGTCTGCGGGCCTGCCGCGGAGCGAGGTGTGTAAGGACCGGCCTCGAAGCCAGCGGCAGGTGAGTAGATTGCCCAGCTGGGTCTGGTTATCTAATCACCTGTCGCCTTTATTAGCAGCAGCCGGACCGAGACACGTTGTTGGAGTTGCTGGTGAAGATTGTCGTGAGGCGCTTCCAAACCAAGAGACTGAAACGTTGTAGAGTGAAGTACGGTCCTGGCGTGTGTGTGCGCACAATTAAAACATTGATAACACCAGACCCCCGGGCTACTGTGAGGATCTGTCGGCATCAGGGGGGCCCACGAGAGAAAGACGTCCACATCTGGCGCCCCAGGTTATATATACACTCTTCCTCTCGCCGTAGTCTCGTGCGTGTCCGTGCATCTGCTCACCAGCAACTCCAACTCCAACAACGTGTCTGCTGCTAATACAGGCGACAGGTGATTAAATAACCAGCCCCAGCTGGGCAATCTACTCACCTGCCGCTGGCTTTGAAGCCGGTCCCCCCTCCACAAATATATATTGCGCACACACCATGCATAGACCAGCAACCAAACAAAAACATCATTTCAACACCCATATACACTGTGGTGGCCTCTGCGGTGTTCCACGCCGTCGTCTGCTGGGTTGGGGGGAGCTTGGCCAGAGACAGGAGCAGACCCAACAAAGCAAACAAAGAGAGCCGACTCCACCCTCGGCCGCCCACTAACTCTCGGCCAGTGTCCAGTCCGCATGGATGAGACCGAGGTGTCCGATACATGCTCTTGTATTGTTTTTCAAACAGTATTTAGTGTCTGAAAGTAATTTTTTCTTATTAAAAAGCAAGTTAAATCTAGTGTTTTGGAAGAACCACGCACAGAATAGATTTTGAATTGATTTAAATGGGCGGGAACAGAAGCCGCTTTATTGACCGAGTATGTTTAACACACAAGGAATTTGACTGGGTGATGCCAGTGTTCTGAGTTACGAGCTTGGTTGTAGAACTCAATGAGCTCGTCGTCTGAGGCACCACTGTAGTGGAAAATACCAGGATCTATCCCAGAATCGAAGCAGTTGTTTCTTGTTCTATTTCGGACATTTCCCGAAAGTTCTTTAAAAATCCGCCCATAACTTTTGGAGTTATTTTTTCTAACTAACTAAGAAACAGAGAGAGGGACAGACAAACCAACGACAATGTTTACAGGATATCCTGAAGGCGGTTATAATATGAGAGGATTTATAGAACACTGTGTTGATTGTTGTTGTAGTTTGCACTGCATCAAACTGAGTTAAAAGTCATGAACCAGCGACTCAATACAGCTTTTATGCTCACCAATATACCAACTTGTTATCCTTTGGCTGGAGTGGCTAAAGAGCTTTGGTTTTCACGGTTTAATCCTCCACTTCTCTCCATTTCCTCTGTTTTAAACCAATGCGCTGACTCTGTTTTTAAGGAGCTACTTGAGCAGGAGAGCATCTTCTCTGCAAAACGTTTTCCATTTAGAAAGTGGTTATTTATAATCTCGATCAAATAAAAGTAATGCGGAATGAAGTTGCCTTGGGAAACTCCTCAATTCCCCAGGGAAGAAAATTTCCAATGATGTCTACTTTGTCCAGCCTATTGCTGAACGGAGCTCAATTTGAAAGCGATATTAGATTTGGACCATTTACTCCCTTAATGGTCTTTGTGTTGTCTCAAGTCTTCATCCTAATTTAAGAGCTTAAACAGTATTTTGCCTCACTGCACTGATCTCTAATTGTATACAACAACTTGCCTCTCAATTAAAAACAATTAATATCCAATTGGTATGAAAAAACCTAGCAGACTTAAGCGATCACATTATGATTTGTTTAAAACTCTTTCTTGTAGTCTACATTGTCATGTCTGTGTAATCATGTTTTGTTTTAGTCATGTTTTGTTTTGTTTAGTTATTGGACTCTTTAGTTTCTGGCTTTTCACTCCCTTGTCTTGTTTCCATGATTACCCATGAGTTTCACCTGTTCCACGTTTGGACTCATTGGGCACTCTTGTTTGTCACCATAGCAACCCATTAGTTTTCACCTGTCACGTCACGCACCTGTTTCACGTTTTGAGTCACGCACCTGTTTTCGTTAATCATGTTGGTAGTATTTAAGTTCATTGTTTTCAGTTCGTCGTTCTGGCGAAATCCCGCATTCATACCCCTGTCACACTCTGTCTACCTCTGCGCACTTCATGCCATGTCCAAGTAAGTTTTTTCTATTAATGCCACAGTTAGTGTTTTTGTTTAATTGTTCACAGTTTTTTGCCCACATGCAAGTCTTTTTGTTTCGTTAGTCAAGTTTGTACATCCGCCTTGAGCGCGCTTTTTGTTCCTTTGAGTGTTATAAATAAATATGTATTTACCTTCACGCCATGACCAGTACAGCTTTACTTGCATCTCAGGAAAACAAACACACCATAGTCCACGTCTTGACATACATAACATAGATTGGTGGTTATTTGGTAAACATTTTTGTAGAGTTGTACGGTATACCGGTAATACCGTATTTTTCGGACTATAAGTCGCAGTTTTTTTCAGTTTGGCCGGGGGTGCGACTTATACTCAGGAGCGACTTATGTGTGAAATTATTAACACATTACCGTAAAATATCAAATAATATTATTTAGCTCATTCACGTAAGAGACTAGACGTACAAGATTGCATGGGATTTAGCGATTAGGAGTGACAGATTGTTTGGTAAACGTATAGCATGTTCTATATGTTATAGTTATTTGAATGACTCTTACCATAATATGTTACGTTAACATACCAGGCACGTTCTCAGTTGGTTATTTATGCCCCATATAACGTACACTTATTCAGCTTGTTGTTCACTATTCTTTATTTATTTTTAATTGCCTTTCAAATGTCTATTCTTGGTGTTGGGTTTTATCAAATCAATTTCCCCCAAAAATGCGACTTATACTCCAGTGCGACTTATATATGTTATTTTCCTTCTTTATTGTGCATTTTCGGCCGGTGCGACTTATACTCCAGTGCGACTTATACTCCGAAAAATACGATAGTATATTACCGCGACACTAATGAATCATATTCGGTACTATACCGCCTCTAAAAAGTACCCCCGCCCCGGTCGTCACATCATGACATTGCTGGTTTTACAAGCAGAGGAGCATGTTCGGCAGCGCACACACACCGAGTACTTACAAGCAGACACAGTGTGTAGACAGAAAAGGGAGAACGGGCGCATTTTGGTGTAAAAACTGACGATAAAAGTGAAGTTATAACACAGAAACACCCTCAGGAAGAGGTGCTTTACGACAAGGCTGGCTAGCTCGCGGCTAACGTCCGTCTGCAGTGTGTTAGTTACTTCTAAATCACTAATCCGTGTCTCCATGGCGAAAAATAAAGTATGTTTCTTACAAGTATCATTATCCCTGCAGGACGAGGAATAGCTAAACATGCTTCACTACACACCGTAGCTCACCGGCGTCACCGCTAAATTTAAACAAACGCCATGGGTGGAGGGCTAGAGTTAGACCTGACATCCACTGTAATGATACCAAGTGCAGTCGTAAAATCAGCTGTTTACCTGGCGGGTTTTTTCTGGGATGAATAGGGAAGTCCTTCTTTAGCTGCTGTCTTGTTTTATCATATATTGCTGCCTTTGCACCTGTCAATGTTTACTTTTGCATGCACATTAAATCAACAAAAAAATCCTGACTTTGGAGCAATGTTCACGGACTCTAGTATTTGGCTCTATTTGATGCAATGGTTTTCCGTATTGGGACCATGATTTCGGTCCTAACTTGTTCACCGGTCTTCACATTGTTGATGTCTCAAGAAGGGTAGCAACACCCACGCATGCAAACAAATACGCACACAGTGATTCTGTTGTCCAGCGCTATCAACCATGAGAGGGTGTGTCTCTTCCACAGTTTGCCTCGATAAATCTCTCAGCCGCGGGACGCCTCATGGTCCCTCAGACACAAACACATCTGACAATCAATTCATCACGATAAAGACCGCATGGAGTGAGGGAGGCCGCATTGTTAACTCGTACTTGTTGACAACCTTTCGCATATCATCCTTAAGTGACCCTGATACAACGTTTGTGTACTTTTCAGTGTGGAACATAAGATGATGATGCCATTATCACATGTTTTACTATAGGTTACGTTTAATCTGTAGATCATGGATCAAGGAACCATAAGTGTTAAATGTTCCATGTCATACAGTCATAGGTGTATATTTTTTCAACCTATATCCTCGGTATTGAAAGTGTGTTTGTCAAAATGTACCTGATGCAAGATTAGATGCAAGAAACATAGACATTTTGATAGTTAATACATCATGTGTTGCCTTCATTATATGACATATATAAGGCTTTTAATTTTGAAGGATTTTTTTTTTTTTTTTTTTGTATTTTTGGCCCAATATGGCTCTTTCAACATTTTGGGTTGCCGACCTCTCCCATAGCGGAACATTGAGAGAACAGAAATGGACAAAGAAAAAGGCATATTGAACAGTAATTTTCGTTCTAACCATTTCCTGTCGCTTTGAGTTGAATTATCCTCTCTAATAGCAGCAGTAGTGTTACCAAGTCCGCTTATTATAAGTGACTTTGGGCTTTTTTTTTTTTGTTATTTTCCAAAGTCACTTGCAAAGTCCATTAGTCGCAGGTTGTGGTTTTTGGGGTTTGTTTTTGAACATGTGGTTGCTCATTTGGGCTTGCTTTTCTGTCCTTACAATATAGCAAATACACGACTGCGCCAGTTGGCACTTAGACTTAGACTTAAACTTAGACTTCCTTTTTATTGTCATTCAAATTTGAACTTTACAGCACAGATGAGAACGAAATTTCGTTACATAAGCTCATGGTAGTGCAGGATAAAAAAACAATAAGGTGCATATATAAATAAATAAATATATATAATTTATATATAAATATATATATAAAATAAATAAATATATATAAATAAATAAATAGATTACTGTACAGATAAATATATTGCACTTTTTCACATGTATCCACGTTTATGGATGTATGTTATATTGTCTTTTTTATTTTTTATTTTCTACAAAATGCGCCTGGTCGACTTGGCACACCCACAAACACACTCACTGAAATGACGTATGTGCAACTACACCAGAGATCCCCAGACTGACAGAGACACAACTGACGAGAGTGAGAATTGATAGCCGTAAGTGTGTAAAACTTACATACAAAACCCAAAACCTGTGAAGTTGGCATGTTGTGTAATTCATAAATAAAAACAGAATACAATGATTTGCAAATCCTTTTCAACTTATATTCAATTGAATAGACTGCAAAGACAAGATATTTAATGTTTGAACTGAGAAACATTGTTTTTTTGCAAATAATTATTAACTTAGAATTTAATGGCAGCAACACATTGCAAAAAAGTTGGCACAGGGGCATTTTTACCACGGTGTTACATGGCCTTTCCTTTTATCAACACTCAGTAAACATTTGGGAACGGAGGAGACATTTTTGAAGGTTTTCAGGTGGAATTCTTTCCCATTCTTGTACAGCTTAAGTTGTTCAACAGTCCGGGGGTCTCCCTTGTGGTATTTTAGGCTTCATCATGCGCCACACATTTTCAATGGGAGACAGGTCTGGACTACAGGCAGGCCAGTCTAGTACCCGCACTTTTACTATGAAGCCACGTTGATGTAACACGTGGCTTGGCATTGTCTTGCTGAAATAAGCAGGGGCGTTCATGGTAACATTGCTTGGATGGCAACATATGTTGCTCCAAAACCTGTATGTACCTTTCAGCATTAATGGTGCCTTCACAGATGTGTAAGTTACCCATGTCTTGGGCACTAATACACCCCCATACCATCACAGATGCTGCCTTTTCAACGTTGTGCCTATAACAATCCGGATGGTTCTTTTCCTCTTTGGTCCGGAGGACACGACGTCCACAGTTTTCAAAAACAATTTGAAATGTGGACTCGTCAGACCACAGAACACTTTTCCACTTTGCATCAATCCATCTTAGGTGAGCTCGGCCCAGCGAAGCTGACAACGTTTCTGGGTGTTGTTGATAAAATGGCTGTCGCTTTGCATAGTAGAGTTTTAACTTGCACTTACAGATTTGGCGACAAATTGTAGTTACTGACAGTGGTTTTCTGAAGTGTTCCTGAGCCCATGTGGTGATATCCTTTACACACTGATGTCGATTTTTGATGCAGTACCGCCTGAGGGATCGAAAGTCACGGGCATTTAATGTTGGTTTTCAGCCTTGCTGCTTACATGCAGTGATTTCTCCAGATTATCTGAACCTTTTGATGATATTACGGAGCGTAGATGGTGAAATCCCTAAATTCCTTGCAATAGCTGGTTGAGAAATGTTGTTTTTAAACAATTTGCTCACGCATTTGTTTACAAAGTGGTGACCCTTGCTTCATCCTTGTTTGTGAATAACTGAGCATTTTATGGAAGCTGCTTTTATACCCAATAATGGCACCCGCCTGTTCCCAAATAGCCTGTTCACCTGTGGGATGTTTCAAATAAGTGTTTGATATCAACTTTCTCAGTCTTTTTGCCACTTGTGCCAGCTTTTTTGAAACCTGTTGCAGGCATCAAATTCCAAATGAGATAATATTTGCAAAAAATAACAAAGTTTTCCAGTTCGAACGTTAAGTATCTTGTCTTTGCAGTCTATTCAATTAAATATAAGTTGAAAAGGATTTGCAAATCATTATATTCTGTTTTTATTTACCATTTACACAATGTGACAACTTCACTGGTTTTGGGTTTTGTACATGTTTATTAGGGGTGTAAAAAAAAAGCAACTTTCAAATTATTTGCGATTATTACTTGTAACGATTCATAATCCTTTAAAAAAACCAACCAAAAAACCTGTTTACTTCCCTGACAACGTCCTTAGAGTTTTGTAATCAATCAGAAATATCAAACAGCTAAAATGTGCCAAACATGGATAAAGAGGGAGAGAGCACAAACGGTAGATTTTCTCTCTATCATATATCAGTGATTGCCTCCTGACAATGACCACGAAAGAGCAATAGCAAAGCAGTCTTAGATTTGATAAATCACATCGCTAAATGATTATATTTGGATCTATCGCTTATGTATCGTTAGTAGTGTTTATTACACTATTTATTATTTCTTTTTTTGTTTTGTTTTGTTCCCTTGAGTGTTTTAGTCATCCTTTCCTTATGTAATGTAACTACTATGTAAAAAAAAATCAATAGGGGATCAATAAAGTTTGTCTAAGTCTCCTCCAAGCTGTGGGCGTTCTGATACAATATATTCTGCATATATTCTGAATAGTGTTGTCCCGATACCAATATTTTGGTACCGGTACCAATATGTATTTTGGTACTTTTCAATACTTTTCTAAATAAAGTGGACCACAAAAAATGCATTATTGGCTTTATTTTAACAAAAAAAATCTTAGGGTACATTAAAAATGTTTCTTATTGCAAGTTTGTCCTTAAATAAAATAGTGAACATACTAGACAACTTTTTTTTTAGTAGTAAGTAAACAAAAAAAGACTCCTAATTAGTCTGCTGACATATGCAGTAACATATTGTGTCATTTATCTACCTATTATTTTGTCAAAATTATTAAGGACAAGCTGTAAAAATGAATTATTAATCTACTTGTTCATTTACTGTTAATATCTGCTTACTTTCTCTTTTAACATGTTCTATCTACACTTCTGTTAAAATGTAATAATCACTTAGTCTTCTCTTCTTTGATACTTTACATTAGGTTTGGATGATACCACAAATTTGGGTATCAATCCAATACTAAGTAGTCACAGGATCATACATTGGTCATAATTTAAGTACTCATGTGTCCAGGGACGTATTTCCTGAGTTTATAAATATAATATGAATTTTTAAAAATCGAAAGAAGATTTTGTGATGCTAAAAAAATATTGATGTAATCATAGTAGTATCGATTAGATACCCTACTGTACTAAGTATCATTACAGTGGATGTTAGGTGTACATCCACCAATGGCGTTTGTTTACATTGTGACGCCGGTGAGCTACGGTGTTTAGTGAAGCATGTTTAGCTCTTCCTCGTCCTGCAGTGATAATGATACTTGTAAGAAACATACTTTATTTATCGCCATTGAGACCAGGATTAGTGATTTAGAAGTAGCTAAAACACTGCCGACTGGGGCTGGACGTTAGCCGCTAGCTACCTAGCCATGTCTTAAAGAACCTCATAGGGTGTTTCAGTGTTATAAATGTACCTTTATCTTTACTTTTTAAGCCAAAATGCGTCCGTTCTCCCTTTTCTGTCTACACACTGTGTCTGCTTGTAAGTACTCTGTGTGTGTGCGCTGCCGAACATGCTCCTCCACTCATAAAACCAGCAATGTTACGACGTGACGACGACAGTGGGGGACCGGTCCTTTTTACAGGCAGTATAGTACTGAATATGATTCATTAGTATCGCGGTACTATACCAATAAATATGAATTGAACACTGTGTAGATGATATAGTTTAATGTGATAGTTACAATATCGATATGCTTCTTGTATCAGCTCCAGTTACTGTTTTTTTGTTGTGTGCAACAACACACATAAATGCAGGATTTTATTTTGTTCCTTTTGAACATGGCAGGAGCATTCCTTCATTCAAATCCTTGCCAAGCTGTTTAACATTACCAGCAGCTACTCTGAGTCATGATGTCAACGTTACACCGCCCTCTTATCTCATGTAGGAGGCCATTGAAAGTCGGGGCCGGTGTGTGGGTGGAGAGGAAGGTGGTATGTATAAGAAATGCCTTCCCTAAAAGTAAACGTCTCCCTGGATCAATATACGATGTGGTATGATCATGCAGTCCTGTGTCTCTATTTGTAATTGTGTCGTCTCCGTTGGCACCCTTGTGAGCGGCATGTTGGTTCGCATTAATAGAGCGCGGCGTTTAACGAGGGCGTTGGGGAAGAAAATAAATATAATGCGGTTGGAAATGATTTTGTCTCAGTCTTTAATTGCCTCTCCTTCCCATGCATTTATCCGGTGGTTTGGAGAGAGTGTGAAGAGACGGACTGAAAAGCCTCAGTTCTTCTTGCTGTTGTCAGTGCATGCTACAGTAAACTATCTCAGCAACCATTTATTCACAGTATACTATATTACTACGGCGTATTTGTCGCACATAACGTCGTCATTTGCAGTGCATGGAGAAAAGGCCCACTTAGTGGACACATTTAGAACAGCTGTTTATTTCCTTCCAAAATGTCAAGTTCATTTTTATTAGGGATGTCCGATAATGGCTTTTTGCCGATATCCGATATTCCGATATTGTCCAACTCTTTAATTACCGATACCAACCGATACCGATATCAACCGATATATGCAGTCATGGAATTAACACATTATTATGCCTAATTTGGACAACCAGGTATGGTGAAGATAAGGTACTTTTTAAACAAAATAAGATAAATAAATTGAAAACATTTTCTTGAATAAAAAAGAAAGTAAAACAATATAAAAACAGGTACATAGAAACTAGTAATTAATGAAAATGTGTAAAATTAACTGTTAAAGGTTAGTACTATTAGTGGACCAGCAGCACGCACAATCATGTGTGCTTACGGACTGTATCCCTTGCAGACTGTATTGATATATATTGATATATAATGTAGGAACCAGAATATTAATAACAGAAAGAAACAACCCTTTTGTGTGAATGAGTGTGAATGAGTGTAAATGGGGGAGGAACGTTTTTTGGATTGGTACACCAATTGTAAGTGTATCTTGTGTTTTTTATGTTGATTTAATAAAAAAATTTAAAAAAATTTAAAAATATATATTATCGGACATCCCTAATTTTTATACTTACAAACTCATCTCGCGGGCCGGATAAAACCTGTTGGCGGGCCTGATCTGATCCTTCATTCCACACTCCATCCAGCTGTATAATCACTCGCCATACAGCAATAGATGACATCTGCCTATTACCTGACACCTGACATGTTAGCCACTTCTCTTTGTTTATAATGTATATTTTCTATTTCATGCTGGATCTACTCTCTATTTTATGCTGCTTCTGTCACATATACTGTATATACTGTAATATTGTACATGTGTTGTATACAGGGGCGCCGCTAGGGATTTTGGGCCCCATGAAAAGAATCTTTACAGGGCCCCCAACACAGTGTCATTATTTTTTCTGTATTATAATTTCATCATCATTAGGGGCCTCTCTGGGCCCCCCTCCATCATGGGCCCCTAGAATCTGTCTCCTTTACCCCCCCTTTTCGGCGCACCTGGTTGTATATATTGTATATTGTATATATTGTATATATGTTATAGACATAATATAATACATCTGTATATATATTATTCTGTACACATTATGTATATATTCGTATATATGTTAGATTTTTTTATCGCTATATTAGTCTATTTATACCTGCATTGTCCTTTCCATCCTTACACTTTCCATCATTGTAACTGAGCTACTGTGTTGAACAATTTCCCTTGTGGATCATTAAAGTTTGTGTAAGTCTAAGTCTAAGTTTGACAGCCCTGATTTAGTAGTTAAAACAAATTTAAATGCTCGTTCCAATATTCCAATATATGACTCATTATTATCTCAACTAAATGCATTTTTTTTTCTACTGATATCATCTCCATAGCTTGTGTATACCAGTCAGTATGAGTTGGACTATCAACATGTATCATTTTTAAAATATTATCGTTTTTGTTATGATGCATATTGAAAGAAATGCATTTTTTTATTCAAGGACACAATTTCAATAATTAACCTATGTTTAATGTACCGTAAGATATTTTTGTTAAAATAAAGCCAATAATATCTCGAAAAGTATCAAAATACATTTTGGTACCGGCACCAAAATATTGGTATCGGGACAACCCTACTCGGATGCCACCATTTGCATTTTAAACATGGTGAACCTCCTGGGAAGTGGGGAAAAATATAGCTTTATCGCTATATTTGGCGAGTAATAAGAGCTCTCTTGATCATGTGGCCTAGTGGTTAGAGTGTCCGCCCTGAGATGGGTAGGTCGTGAGTTCAAACCTCGGCCGAGTCATACCAAAGACTATAAAAATGGGACCCGTTACCTCCCTGCTTGGCACTCAGCATCAAGGGTTGGAATTGGGGGTTAAATCACCAAAAATGATTACCGGGCTTTGCCACCGCTGCTGGTCACTGCTCCCCTCACCTCCCAGGGGGTGAAAAAGGGGATTGGTCAAATGCAGAAGATCCAGTTAGAGTGTCTGCCCTGAGATGGGTAGGTTATGAGTTCAAACCCCGGTCGAGTCATACCAAAGACTATAAAAATGGGACCCATTACCTCCCTGCTTGGTAGTCAGCATCAAGGGTTGGAATTGGGGGTTAAATAGCCAAAAATGATTCCCGGGCGCGGCACCGCTGCTGCCCACTGCTCCCCTCACCTCCTAGGGGGTAAACAAGGGGATGTGACAAATTTCACCACACCTAGTGTGTGACAATCATTGGTACTTTACCTTTAATTTCACCATACCTAGAGTGTGTGTGACAATCAATCAATCAATCAATCAATCAATCAATGTTTACTTATATAACCCTAAATCGTGAGTGTCTCAAAGGGCTGCACAAGCTACAACGACATCATCGGCTCAGATCCCACATCAGGGCAAGAAAAAACTCAACCCAATGGGATAACAATGAGAAACCTGTAGCGTTCTCCTGGCAACCTCCAAACCCAGACTGGTCCATCAGATTGCCAGATGGAAAAGCGTGATTCATCAGTCCAGAGAAGGCGTCTCCATTGCTCTAGAGTCCATTGTAGACATGCTTTACACCACTGCATCCCACACTTTGCATTGGACTTGGTGATGTATGGCTTAGATACAGCTGTTCGGCCATGGAAACCCATTCCATGAAGCTCTCTGCGTACTGTGCGTGGGCTAATTGGAAGGTCAAATGAAGTTTGGAGCTCTGTAGCAACCGACTGTGCAGAAAGTCTTTGCACTATGCGCTTCAGCATCCGCTGACCCCTCTCTGTCAGTTTACGTGGCCTACCACTTGGTGGCTGAGTTGCTGTTGTTCCCAAACTCTTCACTTTTTTTATAATAAAGTTGACTTTGGAATATTTAGGAGGCGAGGAAATTTCCCGACTGGATTTGTTGCACAGGTGGCATCCTAAGACAGTTCCACGCTGGAAATCACTGAGAGCGGCCCATTCTTCCACAAACGTTTGTAGAAACAGTCTCCATGCAGCAACTTGAGGGTTCCAGGTTTGATCCCCGCTTCCGCCATCCTAGTCACTGCCGTTGTGTCCTTGGGCAAGACACTTTACCCACCTGCTCCCAGTGCCACCCACACTGGTTTAAATGTAACTTAGATATTGGGTTTCACTATGTAAAGCGCTTTGAGTCACTAGAGAAAAAGCGCTATATAAATATAATTCACTTCACTTCACTTCACCATGCCTAAGTGCTTAATTTTATACACCGGGCCAAATGATTAGGACACCTGATTCTCATCATTTGAAAGGGTGGCCAAATATCTTCGGCAATATAGTGTATTATTCATTTTTGTTTGACTACTTGTGGATTGTTTTGTGTCATGTTTGTGTGTCCTCTCAATTGCTCTGCCGGTTGCTATTCTAAACGTTGCTGGGCCGGTTTTGGAATTGTATTACTGTGTATTATTTTGTTGTTCTGATTAATAATACTGAAAAAAAAATGACTACCACAAATGTGCAGAAAACTGGTATATTCTGGATGTATATAGTATTGTCTTTTGAGAAGATCCAGTATATAGTGGACTGTAAAAAAAAAAGTTGCTATGAAGCTGTCATGCTTTAAATGCTGCAATTGCTTTTTCTTTGTCTTTCATAATCCTTGTCCCTGTCATGTTGTTGATTGATATGACATTTCCTGTCGGCACACACTGCCACTATCAAGTCTGATCATGTGTAGGTGTGTGTTGAAGGCTGTTCACACCTGATATTAGCATGTGTTTGGGACTAATGCACTCGCATGTAAACACACACTTGTGTCGGGATCTCACCTCCTCCGCTTCCTCCGTCGCGACAAATCGTGGCGGCAGGCGAGTTTGACGGGAGGACGCGGGCCCTCTAATGCAAATGCCCGTAGCTAATAATGGCGGAGAATCTCTGTGTGCCGTGTTGGTTTGCAAACCGCTGACAGTTCGTTCCCTGGCGTTGGCCAGGGAACAGCTGTCTTTTTGTTGACAACAAATACCACTTCCCGGGGGAAATTATGGGGACTGTAAACAACTTTACAATCATATAAGCAGCTTCTTCCACCAAACTGGCCTCCCACTGCAAAACCGTGCGCGGGGATGATTTCTACAGCCAACAACGCCTGCTCTCCGTCTCAAGTAATAAGAAGACATCTTTAGACTCTGCGTAAAAAATGCAATGAGAATTAGTCTTACAATGGTTGACAACAGCTGTTTTCTTTCCACACGTCTAAATGTGTGTGAGATCATAACATACTTGCCAACCTTGAAACCTCCGATTTCGGGAGGGGGGGTGGGGGAGTGGGTGGGGGGTGTGGTTGGGGGCGTGGTTAAGAGGGGAGGAGTATATTTACAGCAAGAATTCACCAAGTCAAGTATCCATCCATCCATTTTCTACCGCTTATTCCCTTCGGGGTCGCGGGGGGTTCTGGAGCCTATCTCAGCTACAATCGGGCGGAAGGCGGGGTACACCCTGGACAAGTCACCACCTCATCGCAGGGCCAACACAGATAGACAGACAACATTCACACTCACATTCACACACTAGGGCCAATTTTAGTGTTGCCAATCAACCTATCCCCAGGTGCATGTCTTTGGAGGTGGGAGGAAGCCGGAGTACCCGGAGGGAACCCACGCAGTCACGGGGAGAACATGCAAACTCCACACAGAAAGATCCCGAGCCTGGGATTGAACCCCAGACTACTCAGCACCTTCGTATTGTGAGGCAGACGCACTAACCCCTCTTATATATATATATATATATATATATATATATATATACAGGTAAAAGCCAGTAAATTAGAATATTTTGAAAAACTTGATTTATTTCAGTAATTGCATTCAAAAGGTGTAACTTGTACATTATATTTATTCATTGCACACAGACTGATGCATTCAAATGTTTATTTCATTTAATTTTGATGATTTGAAGTGGCAACAAATGAAAATCCAAAATTCCGTGTGTCACAAAATTAGAATATTACTTAAGGCTAATACAAAAAAGGGATTTTTAGAAATGTTGGCCAACTGAAAAGTATGAAAATGAAAAATATGAGCATGTACAATACTCAATACTTGGTTGGAGCTCCTTTTGCCTCAATTACTGCGTTAATGCGGCGTGGCATGGAGTCGATGAGTTTCTGGCACTGCTCAGGTGTTATGAGAGCCCAGGTTGCTCTGATAGTGGCCTTCAACTCTTCTGCGTTTTTGGGTCTGGCATTCTGCATCTTCCTTTTCACAATACCCCACAGATATTCTATGGGGCTAAGGTCAGGGGAGTTGGCGGGCCAATTTAGAACAGAAATACCATGGTCCGTAAACCAGGCACGGGTAGATTTTGCGCTGTGTGCAGGCGCCAAGTCCTGTTGGAACTTGAAATCTCCATCTCCATAGAGCAGGTCAGCAGCAGGAAGCATGAAGTGCTCTAAAACTTGCTGGTAGACGGCTGCGTTGACCCTGGATCTCAGGAAACAGAGTGGACCGACACCAGCAGATGACATGGCACCCCAAACCATCACCCAACCATGCAAATTTTGCATTTCCTTTGGAAATCGAGGTCCCAGAGTCTGGAGGAAGACAGGAGAGGCACAGGATCCACGTTGCCTGAAGTCTAGTGTAAAGTTTCCACCATCAGTGATGGTTTGGGGTGCCATGTCATCTGCTGGTGTCGGTCCACTCTGTTTCCTGAGATCCAGGGTCAACGCAGCCGTCTACCAGCAAGTTTTAGATCACTTCATGCTTCCTGCTGCTGACCTGCTCTATGGAGATGGAGATTTCAAGTTCCAACAGGACTTGGCGCCTGCACACAGCGCAAAATCTACCCGTGCCTGGTTTACGGACCATGGTATTTCTGTTCTAAATTGGCCCGCCAACTCCCCTGACCTTAGCCCCATAGAAAATCTGTGGGGTATTGTGAAAAGGAAGATGCAGAATGCCAGACCCAAAAACGCAGAAGAGTTGAAGGCCACTATCAGAGCAACCTGGGCTCTCATAACACCTGAGCTGTGCCAGAAACTCATCGACTCCATGCCACGCCGCATTAACGCAGTAATTGAGGCAAAAGGAGCTCCAACCAAGTATTGAGTATTGTACATGCTCATATTTTTCATTTTCATACTTTTCAGTTGGCCAACATTTCTAAAAATCCCTTTTTTGTATTAGCCTTAAGTAATATTCTAATTTTGTGACACACGGAATTTTGGATTTTCATTTGTTGCCACTTCAAATCATCAAAATTAAATGAAATAAACATTTGAATGCATCAGTCTGTGTGCAATGAATAAATATAATGTACAAGTTACACCTTTTGAATGCAATTACTGAAATAAATCAAGTTTTTCAAAATATTCTAATTTACTGGCTTTTACCTGTGTATATATATATATATATATATATATATATATATGAAATACTTGACTTTCAGTGAATTCTAGCTATATATATATTTATTTTATTATATATATATATATATATATATATATATATATATATATATATATATATATATATATATATATATATATATATATATACATGATAAATGATAAATGGGTTATACTTGTATAGCGCTTTTCTACCTTCAAGGTACTCAAAGCGCTTTGACACTATTTCCACATTCACCCATTCACACACACATTCACACACTGATGGCGGGAGCTGCCATGCAAGGCGCTAACCAGCAGCCATCAGGAGCAAGGGTGAAGTGTCTTGCCCAAGGACACAATGGACGTGACTAGGATATATATATATATATATATATATATATATATATATATATATATATATATATATATATATACATATATATATATATATATATATATATATATATATATATATATATATACATATATATATATATATATATATATATATATATATATATATATATATATATATATATATATATATATATATATATACATATATATATATATATATATATATATATATATATATATATATATATATATATATATATATAGTATAGCAGTTGTGCACTGCACTCTCTAAAAGCCGTAGATGTTATTGTCACATATGCATGTACAGTAGATGGCAGTATTGCCCTGTTTAAGAGTGTCACAACATTGCTGTTTACGGCAGACAAACTGCTTTACGGTAGACGAAAACGTGACTGCTGTTGTAGTGTGTTGTTACCGCGCTGGGAGGACGTTAATGAAACTGCCTATCAATAAACCCACATAAGAAACCAAGAACTCGCCCTCCATCATTCTACAGTTATAACGTGATTGGGCAGGCATGCTGTTTATATTGTGAGAAAGCGGACGTGAGAACAGGCGTAGACACGTCCTGAATTTCGGGAGATTTTCGGGAGAAAATTTGTCCCGGGAGGTTTTCGGGAGAGGCGCTGAATTTCGGGAGTCTCCCGGAAAATCCGGGAGGGTTGGCAAGTATGGATCATAAGGACTATTACTTACCTAAGATACTGACAATCATTGATCTTTTTATGTTGCCATTCATTCTCCAACCAACTTCTTCTACCACACAACGCTCAGAACACCCACAACTATCAAATGTGTATTGATTATACGCATCCAGATGCAACCTCATAATAAGAATGTGTTAGCATTCACGCAGCTTGTTTGAATACAGTAATAGTTTTAGCAAAAATCAATGCCGTTTTTTTGAGCATTGGAAACAATAAACAGGTTAGCGGGTATATTATTCCTCTACAGTGGTATTGTACCCATACCAATATTATGGTGCTGGTACCAAATGTATTTATTTTAGTACATTTTGGTACTTTTTCTAAATAAAGGGGACCACATATAAAAATTGCATTATTAGCTTTATTTTAACAAAAAATATTACGGAACAATAAACATATGCTTATTATTGCAAGTTTGTCCTTAAATAAAATAGTGAACATACTAGACATCTTGACTTTTATTGTTAAGTAAGCAAACAAAGCCTCCTAATTAGTCTGCTGACATATGCAGTAACATATTGTGTCATTTATCTACCTATTATTGTGTCTACATTATTAAGGACAAGTGGTAGAAAATTAATTATTAATCTACTTGTTCATTTACTGTTAATATCTGCTTACTTTCTCTTTTAACATGTTATATCTACACTTCTGTTAAAATGTAATAATCACTTATTCTTCTCTTCTTTGATACTTTACATTAGTTTTGGATGATACCACAAATTTGGGTATCAATCCGACACCAAGTAGTTACAGGATCATACATTGGTCATATTCAAAGGACCTACACCTGACGTCCACTGTAATGATACCAAGTACAGTAGCGTAATACGTCGATATTTTTTGGCATCACAACATCTTCTTTCATTTAAAAAAAAAGTTATATAATGTTTATAAAATCAGGAAATATCCATCCATCCATCCATTTTCTACCGCTTATTCCCTTTGGGGTCGCGGGGGGCGCTGGAGCCTATCTCAGCTACAATCGGGCGGAAGGCGGGGTACACCCTGGACAAGTCGCCACCTCATCGCAGGGCCAACACAGATAGACAGACAACATTCACACTCACATTCACACACTAGGGCCAATTTAGTGTTGCCAATCAACTTATCCCCAGGTGCATGTCTTTGGAGGTGGGAGGAAGCCGGAGTACCCGGAGGGAACCCACGCAGTCACGGGGAGAACATGCAAACTCCACACAGAAAGATCCCGAGCCCGGGATTGAACCCAAGACTACTCAGGACCTTCGTATTGTGAGGCAGATGCACTAACCCCTCTGCCACCGTGAAGGAAATATGTCCATATTTCCTTCCTTCTACTCAGTGGCCTAGTGGTTAGAGTGTCCGCCCTGAGATCGGTAGGTTGTGGGTTCAAACCCCGGCCGAGTCATACCAAAGACTATAAAAATGGGACCCATTACCTCCCTGCTTGGCACTCAGTATCAAGGGTTGGAATTGGGGGTTAAATCACCAAAAATGATTCCCGGGCGCGGCCACCGCTGCTGCCCACTGCTCCCCTCACCTCCCAGGGGGTGATCAAGGGTGATGGGTTGAATGCAGAGAATAATTTCGCCACACCTAGTGTGTGTGTGACAATCATTGGTACTTTAACTTTAACTTTAACTTAACATCTCTGCGCTGCTGACCCGTCTCCGCTCGGGATGGTGTCCTGCTGGCCCCACTATGGACTGGACTCTTACTATTATGTTGGATCCACTATGGACTAGACTCTCACAATATTATGTCAGACCCACTCGACATTCATTGCATTCGGTCTCCCCTAGAGGGGGGGGGTTACCCACATATGCGGTCCTCTCCAAGGTTTCTCATAGTCATTCACATCGACGTCCCACTGGGGTGAGTTTTTCCTTGCCCTTATGTGGGCTTTGTACCGAGGATGTCGTTGTGGCTTGTGCAGCCCTTTGAGACACTTGTGATTTAGGGCTATATAAATAAACATTGATTGATTGATTGATTGATTGATAGTTTTTAAGGCAAAATGCGTCTGTTCTCCCTTTTCTGTCTACACACTGTGTCTGCTTGTAAGTACTCAGTGTGTGCACTCTGCCGAACAAGCCCCTCTGCTCGTAAACCAGCAATGACACGACATTGAGGATAATACTAGTATAAATTAATATTATTTTTCTTTCAGACCGTGTTTAACATTTATTGTACGTATGATTACAATCAGTTTTTAACAATTATTTCTAAAAATGTACACACAAACCTACAGTAACGTTAGTCTGTGGCCACGTGTTGCTTCTCGTTCCGAAGAGGCTCACAGCATGGCTTACTGGCTGGTCAGAATGTTGCCAAAATAATGTTTGCAGACACATTTTCACACAATATATATATAGTTTGTACACTGTAGAATCTACAGACTGTTTTATGTTTTAATGTAAGTGTGACGTCAATGTTCTTAATAATTTGATTTTTTCATATATAAAGTATATGAAAAAAAACAGTCATTGAAAAATAAAACATTTGCAGACACCAAAAGCAATCAATTGTCAGCTCTAAACATCAATAAAAATGAAAAAAAAATATTATTGCTGAATAGACATTACAGTATGTCTATATTTATTTTTTTTTTTATTTTTTTTTTTTTTACAGTTTTTCAATTTCAATTTAGGATGGAGCTGCCTCCCTTCTCACAGCTATTTCTGCGCAACTTCCAGTTTGTACGCAACTTTTCTAGACATACTAAATAAGGATGTAAAATGGGTGCCACAGTAGATTTTTTTGTCTTGATAAATCACACTGTGCTTAATAATTATATTTGCATTTTCTCATCTCAGAGTTGTGGGCGTTCTGATGATCAGCATATGTTCTGCATTTTCATGAAAACAGATGATGGCTCTCTCTATTTCTCTTAACTAAAGGGGAACTGCACTTTTTTGGGAATTTTTACTATCGTTCACAATCATTATGAGAGACTAGACGATGGATGTTTTTTTTTAATGCATTTTAATAATTAAATAACTGTGATCAAAGGCTTACAACGGAGCCTAAGGGAGAAATCTGCTTATAAAGCCCCTTAAAAAAACATCCAAACAACTCCAGTAAGGTTTTCTATACATGTTGTAAGTATATATGTAATGTAGTAGCGAGCACATTTAGAACAACATTAAATATTTACAAACCCCGTTTCCATATGAGTTGGGAAATTGTGTTAGATGTAAATATAAACAGAATACAATGATTTGCAAATCATTTTCAACCCATATTCAGTTGAATATGCTACAAAAACAACATATTTGATGTTCAAACTGATAAACTTTTTTCTTTTTTTTTGCAAATAATCATTAACTTTAGAATTTGATGCCAGCAACACGTGACAAAGAAGTTGGGAAAGGTGGCAATAAATACTGATAAAGTTGAGGAATGCTCATCAAACACTTATTTGGAACATCCCACAGGTGAACAGGCAAATTGGGAACAGGTGGGTGCCATGATTGGGTATAAAAGTAGATTCCATGAAATGCTCAGTCATTCACAAACAAGGATGGGGCGAGGGTCACCACTTTGTCAACAAATGCGTGAGCAAATTGTTGAACAGTTTAAGAAAAACCTTTCTCAACCAGCTATTGCAAGGAATTTAGAGATTTCACCATCTACGCTCCGTAATATCATTAAAAGGTTTAGAGAATCTGGAGAAATCACTGCACGTAAGCAGCTAAGCCTGTGACCTTCGATCCCTCAGGCTGTACTGCATCAACAAGCAACATCAGTGTGTAAAGGATATCACCACATGGACTCAGGAACACTTCAGAAACCCTCTGTCAGTAACTAAAGTTGGTCGCTACATCTGTAAGTGCAAGTTAAAACTCTCCTATGCAAGGCGAAAACCGTTTATCAACAACACCCAGAACCGCCGTCGGCTTCGCTGGGCCTGAGCTTTTCTAAGATGGACTGATACAAAGTGGAAAAGTGTTCTGTGGTCTGACGAGTCCACATTTCAAATTGTTTTTGGAAACTGTGGACGTCGTGTCCTCTGGACCAAAGAGGAAAAGAACCATCCGGATTGTTATAGGCGCAAAGTTGTAAAGCCAGCATCTGTGATGGTATGGGGGTGTATTAGTGCCCAAGACATGGGTAGCTTACACATCTGTGAAGGCGCCATTAATGCTGAAAGGTACATACAGGTTTTGGAGCAACATATGTTGCCATCCAAGCAACGTTACCATGGACGCCCCTACTTATTTCAGCAAGACAATGCCAAGCCACGTGTTACATCAACGTGGCTTCATAGTAAAAGAGTGCGGGTACTAGACTGGCCTGCCTGTAGTCCAGACCTGTCTCCCATTGAAAATGTGTGGCGCATTATGAAGCCTAAAATGCCACAACGGAGACCCCGGACTGTTGAACAACTTAAGCTGTACATCAAGCAAGAATGGGAAAAAATTCCACCTGAGAAGCTTAAAAAATGTGTCTCCTCAGTTCCCAAAAATTTACTGAGTATTGTTAAAAGGAAAGGCCATACAACACAGTGGTGAGCATGCCCTTTCCCAACTACTTTGGCACGTGTTGCAGCCATGAAATTCTAAGTTAATTATTATTTGCAAAAAAAAAAAAAAAGTTTATGAGTTTGAACATCAAATATCTTGTCTTTGTAGTGCATTCAATTCAATATGGGTTGAAAAGGATTTGCAAATCATTGTATTCCGTTTATATTTACATCTAACACAATTTCCCAACTCATATGGAAATGGGGTTTGTACATATTTGGATTGTTTTAAGCATACGCGGCGCATTAACTAAAAAACACATCACGTTTGCCTTTTTTTTCGTCATCACTGATTACTACTCACTGCAGACTTTATGAGAGCCAACAAACATAATAAATCATCACTTACTGTGCAGTGTCTGCTGTCATTATGATGACGACTGCTAGGATGTCTATATATTCCCATTTAGATGAAGAATGGCACATAGTCCTCGTGAAGAAACGGAGTGGGGGCCGGGGGGAGTCAAAGCTCTTTTGTGTTTCATTCTCGCCAGTTCCAGGTCCTAAAATGGTTGTCAAAGTCAAAGATAGATAGAAGGATACTGTGTTGCCTATGCTGTTGTCTTTCTGGCAATTACACCACATGGTGGCAATGGTAATAAACCCCAATGTTTGACCTAATAAGTTAGACTCAGCGTTAGCGCTAGGAATTTTCAAAGTGGGGTCCCACAGTACATTTTTGGGGCCCCACTTTTTTGTAACCGTTTTGAAAACAAATGATAAATGTATGCATTATCCTGTTATATCTCACATTCTTTATTGTGTTTTGGAAAAAAAGTTGTCATAAACGTTACTTAATTCATTCAAAAAAATAATGCAAAAGAAAACACATTTGTATGCATATGTAAATGTATTCAGTTAAAAACATTCATTCACTTTCTTCGTTCCTTCATGGATCTAAACTTTACCACTGCCGGTATTGTTTTCTATATTTTCATTTAAGAAGTCGTAGGTGTATTTATTTCAGTATAAAAGTGTAATTTTTTTTTTGCTTGGGTCATGAAATGATGACAATGGTGTGCCAGGGCATACATGCATATGACAGATTTAATTGATTATTCTCACCTGTATGTAGATCATCAGTCCTTTAAAAAAACACATCATAGCTACACTTCCATGGCAAATAATGCCAACAAACTTAACATTTGGCAAGTTAGTTTCAATGTCATTTAATAGAGTGGCAGTCTAGCATTTCATCTCTGGCTTGATGATGGCCATAAGCTGTGTGTTCCCCTTTAAGAATGGCGTTATGTGGGGTGAGTGACGTGTGGGCAAGTTAGGAGAGGGAGCGCTAGTATGTTCAGGAGTGTTAATAGCAGTTTTGTTGGCTTTGTGGAAAACATAAATAAAGAGTTGTAACAAATTGACGGCCTCGTCATTCCGACCAAAGAGCGGAACTGTAGGGATCCACTGCCGGGTAAAGTGGAGGGTGTAACTCACGACAATATATCGGCCCTGGAGGGAACGTCTCCCCTGCGCTCCCCGACCATGGTCTGGGAGCAGACAAGCAGGAAAGATGTAACATGATGTTTCTTGGTGCCTGGTGAGGCTGGATCTTTGAAAACCAGTGCACCCGGTCTTAAAAGTGTTATTTTTCTTAGCCCGTTTACATGGCGTGCAAAACATCTTTCCACCTTCATAAGTGAGCCATTTGCTGGAAAGTGGCCCCTGAAGCCACTTTTCATTGAAGCTTCGCTTCTTGGGTTTATTGCTCGCCATGACCAAAACTAGGGATGTCCGATAATGGCTTTTTGCCGATATCCAATATTGTCCAACTCTTTAATTACCGATAACGATATCAACCGATACCGATATCAACCGATGCATGCAGTCGTGGAATTAACACATTATTATACCTAATTTGGACAACCAGGTATGGTGAAGATAAGGTACTTTAAAAAAAAAAAATAAGATAAATAAATTAAAAACATTTTCTTGAATAACAAAGAAAGTAAAACAATATAAAAACAGTTACATAGAAACTAGTAATTAATGAAAATTAGTAAAATTAACTGTTAAAGGCTAGTACTATTAGTGGACCAGCAGCACGCACAATCATGTGTGCTTACGGACTGTATCCCTTGCAGACTGTATTGATGTATATTGATATATAATGTAGGAACCAGAATATTAATAACAGAAAGAAACAACCCTTTTGTGTGAATGAGTGTGAATGAGTGTAAATGGGGGAGGGAGGGTTTTTTTTGGGTCGGTGCACTAAATGTAAGTGTATCTTGTGTTTTTTATGTTGATTTAATAAAAAAAATACAAAAATAAAAAATAACCGATACCGATAATAAAAAAAATGATACCGATCATTTCCGATATTACATTTTAACGCATTTATCGGCCGATAATATCGGCAGGCCGATATCATCGGACATCTTTAACCAAAACAATAACACGCGGGAGTCTTAATAGCGGAAATGCAGCATTTGTCTTTGATAAAACTTTCGGCGAATCAAAACTTAAGAAATTGTACTTGAAATGTCATTACTTTGAAGTCGACCAATAAAAACGCAATAAACGGGGACGGAAATTTAACTCGGCAAATATAAACAAAGCAAAACACAGTTTTTACACAGAGAAGGCAGAGTCGTTAAAAAAATAAAAATAAAATCTACATCCCAGGGGACTCGCGGACTTCCGAAAATGTGCGTCCTTTCTGATTTCCATCCATCCATTTTCTACTGCTAGTCCCTTTCGGGGTGGCGGGGGGTGCTGGAGCCTATCTCAGCTGCAATCGGGCGGTAGGCGGGGTACACCCTGGACATGTCATCTGATTTCAATGCGTAAAAATAGACAAAAAGTGCGTTAACGCCAACAGTGTAGACTGACTTGAGATTTCTCATACAGCTAGGTGCCCTTGACAAAACACCCGCCGTATATTCATCGTGCCAAATAGCCATGACATTTGATACACAACTGACATGTACATCTCTGTAAAATGTGAGCAAGATTGGTTGAATAACATGGTTGCCATGAACGGAAATTTTGCAGCTGCACAAGTGGGCAACTAATTATCCATGTCATTGACCATTTGTCTAATGATTATATAAAATTATATCTGAATTACCTCTTACATACACTACTAAAATGCTCTCACATAAACAACTGACATGTTTTTGAGAGAAAAAAAATGTGTGAGAGAATTTCAGTAGTGTATATGAGAGGTTTTCATAGTGTGTATGAGAGAACTAATTTCAGTTGTGTGTGTGAAAGGATGTCAGTTGTGTGTTTGAGGTTTTCAGTAGTGTGTGAGAGAAAAAAATGTAAGTATTGTCTGTGATAGAATTTCAGTCGTGTGTGTTAGAGATGTTCAGTAGCGTGTATGAGAGAACAAATGTCAGTTGTGTGTGTGAATTAATTTCAGTTGTGTGTGAGAGGTTTTCAGTAGTGCGTGTGAGAGAAAAACATTTTTAAGGTCTTTATTCAGAATTATCTGATACACTACAAAAATGCTCTCACATAAACAACTGACATGTTTTTGAGAGAAGCAAATGTAGGTATTGTTTGTGAGAGCATTTCAGTAGTGTGTGAGAGATGTTCAGTAGTGTGCATGAGAGAAAAAATGTCAGTTGTGTGTGTAAGCATTTCAGTTGTGTGTGAGAGGTTTTCAGTAGTGTGTGTGAGAGAAAAACATTTTAGTAGTGTGTGTGATAGAATTTCAGGCGTGTGTGGTAATATTTCAGTAGTGTGTATGAGAGAAGAAAAAAAACTTTAGTTGCGTGAGTGAAAGGATTTCAGTTGTGTGTGGGAGATCACCCCATGTTTTAACTCTAGTCCTTGGTACTTCCAAAGATGTGTGTACAGATGAGCGCAGATTCCTTGGTGGGTGGCGTAGTGTGTGTGAGAGGTTTTCAGTCTTGTATATGAGAGAAAAAAATTCAGTTGTGTAGTAAAAGGATTTCAATTGTGTGTAAGAGATTTTCAGTAGTGTGTGGGAGAGGAAACATTTCAGTAGTGCGTGTGAGAGAATGTCAGTAGTTTGCTTGAGAGAAAACATTTCAGTTGTGTGTGTGTGAGAGAAAAAAATTCAGTTGTGTAGTTAAAGGATCTCAATTGTGTGTGTGAGTTGTGTGTGTGAGAGGTTTTCATTAGTTTGTGGGAGAAGAAAAATGTACATGTATGCTAGCAAGGTATGTAAAAAGCATTTTGATAACAACCAATGGGGGCGTCACAAATGCATGTTATGTGACAAAATTAAGTCACTCCATGTTGTGCTCAGTTTTGTCAGTATTTCAGGTACGAATACAAAACAATACATCAGAGCAGTTGTGGAGTTAATCGGCCAATATCACATACTGCTTTTTGTAGTCGTGTAAAAGTTATGAAGCAAATCAAATATATACTTTATTAATCCTGGGAGGGAAATTGAGAAAGACAAAAAAAATAAAAATAAACGGGCAATAAAGCTGCAACCCGAACTCCAACATTCGTATTACCGGATGTGTGAAGGTGATGATTCACTCCCTACACTTTCCATTCTTCCCTCTTGATCAATTTTCGCTCTTGATCAAATGATTGATGGTCACAAGACATCAGCTGAGAGATTATGAGTCTCATCAGTCATACAGCAAATCCGACAGGAAAAAGGGTTCCACTGAGGCTCGTATCTACGTGGAATAATGCAGGGATATTAGTAATATTCCCACTGCTGATGTGTATGCACGCATGCATGTTTGCCACCTCCAAGGTTACACAGGCAAGAGCAGAGCTCACATATATTAGTCCTTGGACCTGATCATGTATTCAGCAGCGCAGATGTTGGAATTCTGGGATTTTTACACACATTTTTCTTGGCTCACGTATTTGACTTTTAAATTGTATACATCATACATACGCTGACATCTCTTTTCCTCTGCAATGCCCTCAAAGGCCGTCCACTCCATTTTCTTGTTTACGGCCTCTCCGGGGAGGAATCGTACGAAAGGTCCACAGCCCCAGGGACATGCTCTGTTAATAGCCCCGCGCACCTTAAACGAAGTCATCCATAATGTTGCCTCCCTCCCGAGCAGCCTCCTCTGTTTGCCCCAGGACATATTGAAAACACAGTCCCTTGGGTGGGGATAGAAAGGTAAATTTGACTGATATGTGGAGATATAATTGAATGTGTGACCTTGGAATAGAGATGGGTAGAGTTTGAACGTGGCGTGAAAGACATGTGTAGAAACAGACAGCGTAGCAGAAAATTGAAAAAATATGCATGCTTTTGTACCCAAAAAATTAAACTTAGAAATTATGTGTGAAGAAATTGAGGACTATGTCATGAGAGATGAACGAGCTTCATGAAATCCTGGCGGAACGAGCATGTATGGGACACTTCAGTGTCCCGTGCGGACTGGACATTGACTGGACATTGGCTGAGAACCACTGGGCAGCCTAGGATGGAGTAGGCTCTATTGCAGGGGTGTCAAACTCATTTTAGCTAAGAGGCCGCTTGGAGGAAAATATGTGAACACGCGGGACGGACTATTAACATCATGGAATTAAAACAAAAAAATAAAGACAACTTCAGATTGACAACTCCATACAAAGCGTGCAGGTAGGAGATGATTTATTCGTCATAAATCATAGAAGAGATACAAACATGCCGGAAACAAACAAAAGGGATGCGTGCCGTTCGCACGCGAAAACTAAGGTAAAAATAATGGAATAATGAACTAGGCAACAGGAATAACCAAACATAACTGTTGCTTATAGGAAACAACAAAGTGGTGAGTAATAGCTCTCTGATTAGCATACTTGCCAACCCTCCCGAATTTTCCGGGAGACTCACGAATTTCAGTGCCTCTCCCGGGACAACCATTCTCCCGAAAATCTCCCGATTTCCAGCTTAAAGGCACTGCCTTTAGCGTCCTCTCTCCCCTGAAAAGGAGACTATTATGTATGTCTCAGTTATCCATAGGTTTGTCTATAACCCATAAAATAGGCAGGCACGGAGCTATTTCTCAGCGTGTGTTTATTTCAGCCGGCACGTTAATATACTGACACATAACTTCCGGATTCCCATCATGCATTGCTTCCAAACTACGGCAAGTTGTAATATCCAAAATTTCCAGCTGGACAAACAATATTGGGGGCGTGCCTTAAAGGCACTGCCTTTGGCGTCCTCTCACTTGAAAAGGAGACTATTATATATGTCTCCGTTATCCATAGGTTTAACTATAACCCATACCACGGTGGCCGAATGGATATAGTCAGGCCCGGCCCTAACCAATCTGGCGCCCTAGGCAAGATTTTAGGTGGCGCCCCCCCACATCGGCAGTGAAGTGTATATACTCACAAGAACCCGAATAGCTTTGTCTTTGACCTTTTTTTTTTACTTACAACTATACCTAATATATAAAGGGGTTACCTGCAGGGCAAACATTAGCTAACCAAAAGGCAATAACAATGTAAACAAAAAACACCTGCTTAAAAGATCTAATACAAACATTTATATGCACGTACAACACTTAGAACTTTTAGCATATCAGTATGTGGAATTAAATTAGGGAATGGATTAAGTAAAGAAGTTAAAAATTGTACTGATATGATCCAGTTTAAGAGGTTGTTCAAAATAATAGTGCTTACAGAGTACAAAAAAGAAGAATTATGAGAAATACTTTCAACCTTATTGAAAATAAGATATTCTTCATCTCAGTATGTTAATAATGACTGAATTAATTAATTAATTACATATTACAAAACTGTTGTATACTAATTCATAGATGTTATTTTATTATATAAAAAGGTCAGTAAATGATTCTATATATTTGTAAACGCTTTGAAGTGGGAAAGGGGTAGGATTAAATAAGCTTTGCTTCTTCCTACTCCTTTTCGGGCACGATGTAAAATGAAATGATATGAAATTGTGTGATGTATTATGATGTAAGTGTGTTCATGTTCCAAATAAACTAAAGAAAGAAAGAAATGTCCCTGAGGAATGTAAGGTGGGAGTACTGTAATTACCTAACGTTACATTATTATTTTCCATAACAATTTAGCCCCCTCCACAATATTAACCCGACGTTAAAACAGAACTAGCTATTTATTGATTAGCAATTGCCGAATCATGTAACATTAGCTTAATGCTAAAAAGCCAGGTTACTATCACATTCTGTAACAGACAAATAATTTCATGTAGGCTAACGTTACCTACCTGCTACCTCTGTCTTTTCTCGTTTCTCCTCCTCTTCTTTTCTCTTTTTTCTTCCCTGGGCACCTGACAGTTTTGGCCGTTTTGACATCTTGTGTTGATTTTTTGATGTGGTGACGTCCAAAAAGAGTCATGATACGGGAAGGGAGGGGGCGCACCGTGCGGGGGGATGAGGGGGGGCGTAATGTTGTAACAAATAATATTTCTATTAAATAGGCTTTACTTTGCATTTTAATTAACGTGGGATTATTTTTTGTATTTAGAAATAATAGTATCAACTTTTTTTTTTTTTTTTTTTTCTCCAACATGTGTGGCACTGGCGTGGCGCCCCCTGATGGACGGCGCCCTTAGCATTTGCCTATACGGCCTATGCCACGGGCCGGCCCTGGATATAGTCACTCATGAACGGTCAGAGAAGCAAAAGGCGGCGGCAACGCAGTATTGTGGCCCACCTTGCAAGCAACATTCCGTTCTCATTTGTGGATGTTTTCAACAAATCCGTTAAGGATATGTTCCCGGTTTCAGAGATCGCTCACCAGTACTCAAATGGCAGAACAAAAGCTACTCAAATAGTGAAAGGTAAGTGTTATTTTTTTTTAAGTAAGCAGCAAGTACAGTACATTTAGTAGAACTGTGTTTTCATTACTGTTTACAGTACTATATATATATATATATATATATATATATATATATAAGAAATACTTTAATTTCAGTGAATTCTAGCTATAAATATACTCCTCCCTCTTAACCCCGCCCCTCCCTGCACATTGTTTACATTTATCTGCCATGGTGCTTCTACACTGTTGAGATTGAAGTGGAGCTGCTCTACCTACTTGTTTTGTGAACTAAAGAGATGGTCGTTGGTATTTACAGCCATAAAATGCCACAAGAGATGTGGAAGGGAATAGTACTCGCTACCAAATGTTGCAGCCAGTCTAGGCACGTCAACTGTGTCGGATGTTATCAGAGTGGAATTGTAGTGTGTGGTAGAGGAACAATTTCAGTAGTGTGTGAGAGAATTGCCGTAGTTTGAATGAGAGAAACCCTTTCAGTTGTGTGTGTGAGAGGTTTTCAGTATTGTGTGTAAGAAGATTTAACTTGATTTAAATGTTGTAGCGAGTCTAGGCACATCAACTGTGTCGGATGTTATCAGAGTTGAATTGTAGAAACATTTCATTCATACATTGGCCTAATTTAAATTTTATGGGACAAGCGGTAGAAAATGGATGGATATGCTTTGGTGGCAAAATGGCGATCGGTGTCAAAAGTGTTTTGTGTCAGACTAGTGCGCGGAGCAGTCCGCGCAGTCATAAAATGTGACATTTGCGTGCACAGGCCTGACAGACGTCCGCTTTTAGTATGCGTGTACAGTACCATTGCGGACTCTGCTCCACACAGTGTACAGGGAGACAACGTCTTGTATCCGGCCGGGCATACACCACGTAAACTCAAAACAGCGTCATACTGGCAGGGAAAAATTAGAGTGAGTTAGTTTTTTATTGTTGTTCAAACTTGGGTAGACAGATAGTGTGCACTAGGATGCAATAACAATTGGGAGATGGAAAAGGGGAGAGATCAAGTTACCACATTCCCAAAGATCCCGAAAAGTGATAAACGGCAATAAAAAGTGCTAAAAGCAAGAAGCAAACTAAACGCTTGGAGCCCCTCGAACAACGGATTCCGTTTGTGCAGTGAACACTTAACATTTTCTACACTGTTATATTGTAGTGTCACGTGGGGAACTTCCTTGTTCCCATCATGCCTTCATCTTGACACTATAAATGTGGTTGGTGTTATGTTCATGATAGTCTCTTTTGTTCGGGCACCGAGTCATTGTTTCTTGTTGCTGTTGCAATAAAGAACAACCTTGATAATTACTCATCAGCGCTACAATATTGTGTACATCATCATCTGTCATTATGGTTTCTATATGGTGTCTTTTCTGATTATAAATTATAGTACAAATGTGGATACTTGTGTTGAAAAAATCCAAAATGTCAAATCATAAGCTTTATGCATTTTGGCGTGAGCTTGCAAGCATTTTTGGATGCCTCTGCCTGCACTGTTTTGTATGAAGGGCCGTTAGGGTCTTTTTTCAGAATTACCTCTTACATACACCACAAAAATGCTCTCACATAAACAACTGAAATGTTTTTGAGAGAAAAAAATGTAGGTATTGTTTGTGAGAGCATTTCAGTAGTGGGTGTGGGAGATGTTCAGTAGCGTGCATGAGAGAGAAAATGTCAGTTGTGTATGTGAAATCATTTCAGTTGTCTGTGAGAGGTTTTCAGTAGTGTTCGTGAGAGAAAAACATTTTAGTAGTGTGTGATAGAATTTCAGGTGTGTGTGGTAACATTTCAGTAGTGTGCATGAGAGAAAAAAACTTCAGTTGTGTCTTTGAAAGGATTTCAGTTGTGTGTTAGAGTGGTTATCAGTAATGTGTCTGAGAGAAATAAATTCACTAGTGTGTAAGATAATTTCAGTAGTGTGAGTAAGAAAATGTCAGTAGTGTATGAGAGAGAAAAACTTCAGTTGTGTGTGTAAAAGGATTTCAGAAGAAGGATCACCCCATGTTTTAATTCTAGTCCCTAGTACTTCCAAAGATGTGAGTAAAGATGAGCGCAGATTCCTTAGTGGTTGGCGTAGTGTGTTTGAGAGGTTTTCAGTCATGTGTATGAGAGAGAAAAAATCAGTTGTGTAATAAAAGGATTTTAAATTGTGTGTGAGTTGTTTTCAGTTGTGTGCGGGAGAGGAACAATTTCAGTAGTGTGTGTGAGATAATTTCAATAGTTTGTATGAGAGAAAGCATTTCAGTTGTATGTGAGAAGTTTTCAGTAGTGTGCATGAGAGAAACAAATTCAGTTGTGTAGTAAAAGGATTTCAATCATTTTACTACACAGAGTTTCATCTGTGGTCACCTAATAAACTCTACACGTAGGAGAGGGGGGCAGAGCAGAAAAGAGACGGCAAATCAACTGGTCTAAAAGGGGGTCTATTTAAAGATTTGTGTATACAAATGAGTTCTAAAATGGGACTTAAATGCTTCTACTGAGGTAGCATCTCTAACTGTTACCAGGAGGGCATTCCAGAGTACTGGAGCCCGAATAGAAAACACTCTATAACCCGCAGACTTTTTTTGGGCTCTGGGAATCACTAATAAGCCGGAGTTCTTTGAATGCAGATTTCTAGCCGGGACATATGGTACAATAAAATCAGCAAGATAGGATGGAGCTAGACCAGGGGAGTCAAACTCAAATACAGAGTGGGCCAAAATTTAAAACTGAACAAAGCCGCGGGCCAAGGTTGAACAAAGTAACCTTTTAATAGGGACCCAAACAAGTTTTGCATTGAATATTGAACAAGCAAGGCTTATATAACTTTATAGTGACATGCAAAATCGAGTTTCAAATAATGATAATTAAAAAATATCAATGGCATATCAAATACAATTTAAATAAAAAGTGAATGCCTCTTTTCTATTTGCAGCCTTCTGAGGTAAATATCAACATTAACTTTTTCCACAGGCTAATAAATTTGAAAATAAAATAACAATGAATAAACCAACCATCCAGGACTTTAAACTGCTCAGTTTGCAACACACTGATCTAATCTGATATGCCCAAGCCAGATACCTGGCATCTTTTCTTGGATGCTAGTTCATTAATGTCGGGGCTAAAGCTTTGAGCTGAGGCAACCTTCATTATCCAACGAAGGTGTTCATCAGTCATTATATCTCGTAGTCCACCCGAACCACAGTCTTGGGGGCGTGCCTTAAAGGCACTGCCTTTAACGTCCTCTACGAGCTGTCGTCACGTCCGCTTTTCATCCATTATAGCAACGTGCCGGCCGAGTCACAAGATATGTGCGGCTTCTGTACGCACACACACGTGAATGCAATGCACACTTGATCAACAGCGATACAGGTTACACTGAGGGTGGCCGTACAAACAACTTAAACACTGTTAGAAATATACGCCACACTGTGAACCCACACCAAACAAGAATGACAAACACATTTCGGGAGAACATCCGCACCGTAACACAATATAAACACAACAGAACAAATACCCATAACCCTTTAAATATAGTTTTTGCGGTAACACTTTAGTATGGGGAACATATTCACCATTAATTAGTTTCTTATTAACATGCAAATTAGTAACATATTGGGTCTTAATTTGTCATTATTAAGTACTTATTAATGCCTTATTCTGCATGGCCTTATTATACAACCAGTGAGCCGGTAACACTTTAATATGGGGAACATATTCACCATTACTAACCCTAACCCTCTAACCCTAACCCGGTAACACTTTAGTATGGGGAACATATTGACCATTAATTACTTGCTTATTAACATAATATGTTCCCCATAATAAATTGCTACCGTTTTTGCTGAATCCTTCTACCGTACAAACCAATAAACAAATCGATTTAATTAGATGCTTTGTCGGGGCTGTGATCCTTTGCATATGTTGGTTTGTAAATGTTTTACAACTTCAATCACATGCTGGTAATTGTTAAGCATCTCAAGTTTGTTTTTGTTTTTCCCCACACAATAACACCAGTACATATTTGAAATCACATTTGTGCACGGTTATCTTTTATATGCATCAGATAAACTAATGAGATTTACCAAAAGAGATATTAATGGCTTGCTCTCAAAGTCGACATGTTAATTCAACTCGAATATCAAAGCCCAGCCTCAAAAAATGTTTTTCTGTGGCGGCATTGCAGCTGCCTTACGTCACTGCGAGTCGGGTTTGTCCAATCTCGGTGGCTCTCTGAATATTTCACACTGCTCTTGCCTGCAAGACTCTCTCAAAGAGAAAAAAAAAACACACCAGAGATCTTGCTCCACCATTTTATTTATCTTGAGCTAGCATACAGTATCTTTCCTGGCCCACACACTCGTCCCCATTGTACTACTGTACCGACCTTCGTTCCCTGCTCCCTCATTTTGCCACCATCGCTTCCCAGTCAAAGCGCTAATGGATTGGGGAAAATCACCGTGACGTAACCACAACAGTCTGCAGTTGGAAGCCCATGGCTACTTCTTATCCTCCAACCAGCCCATCCCTGCCGTCTCTATGTAAATGCAATAGAGTGTGTGCATTTTCTTGTGACTGCAAATAACATTGGTGGCGCCCCCTAAGGGTTGTTGTCAAAATGCCTTGGAAAGCATACATGCAACATACATACATACAATTAGTTGAGGTCTCTCTATAGCAGATCTGGGCAAATTAAGAGCCGGGGCCACATGCGGCCCGTTAAGCTTTTCAATCTGGCCCGCCGGACATTCCCAAATCATTTATTTAGATGTTTAAGATGGAAAGTGTAGCTGCCATTATGACGTGCAGTGATGTTTTCTAATGACCGTAAGTCTTGAACGATACAAAATATTTCAATGGTTGGAATCTGCGCTTATGGATGATATACCAGTCATCTAATTAGTTACTATGGTCATACAATTAGTTGGTAATCTACGTCACAGCAGCTCAGACGAGGCACCATACAGTGTGGGCGGGAAGCGTTTCTACAGACGCGGAAGGGGCTTTTCACAACAAAGTTCTTAAGCTTAGTGACATATCAGATATATCAGATTGTAGGTGGGTTTATTTTGTACCCTTCGCGTTCATATTTCACTGTTTGTGGCATTTTTGTTGCGTTTCACTTGATTGTAAAATATGTCGACATTCATATTTTGTCAATATTCAGTGTTTTATTGTTCATAGAAAAATGTAAAATTCCATTATTTTTTCAAGGCGGTCTGTCATAACGTTTTTAGCATTCAATCAGACATTATTGTGAAGTTTTGTATTAGTGTCCCTAAAAATAGATATGCCGGCCCCCAGACACATTTTTTTCCCTCTAAATCTGGCCCCCGAGTCAAAATAATTGCCCAGGCCTGCTCTATAGTGTCATTCAAGTCCTCAACTGACTTGGGATCTGGAATATGTTCCTCCAGATTTGGTCCAATGTTCACAAAGTACTTATTCAAGCTTTCAACTACTTTGCTCATATTGTCGTTTTTTTACATTTCCTCCCGAGAAGTATTTAGGATAATCCTTCTTAACACCATTTTAATAATGCTATTTAGGATGCCCCATGTGGCTCTCATACTGTTTTTGTTCCGGTTGTTACGTACCGGAGGAGTAGAACGGCACCGACACAAGGGGGCATAGTAGCTCTATGTATTTATTATATGTATATATAGATATATATTCACAATATATATAATAATAAATCATAACTAATACAACCATGCAATACTATTAATTAAACAGGGGGGAAATGGTGTGTGACTAGATTCAAGGTGTGTGTGTGTGAGACTATGTGTGAATTAACTGTTGTGTGGTACCGTAATGTTGAACGAGCGGAGGGACAAAGCAAGAAGGCAGTTCGTGGACAGGATAGTGAGGCGTCAGAGGTCCGTGTCCAAGCGGCAGGTCGAGAATCGAAAAGGGGGCAACCAGAGAACCAGAGGGGAACAACAGGGAATCACAGGAGAAGACGAGAAAACAGGCTGCAGGGAGGGCAACAAGGAAGACACGGCACCAATCAAACACGGAGGGGAAAACACAGGGAGAACAGGATTGCATCAAGCATGTAGATTTCTTACTGTACGCCGAGAGAAGGTTACGTTCCGGCACGGGATAGCAGGTTGAGCAGGGTGTTGAAGACGGTGCACTGATTGCTAACGGAAAGCAGCTGCTGCTGCTGCCGGAGTGACACATGCGCAGATTGGATTGTCGCGGGCGTGTCCCGAGGTGTGCCCCGCGGGGCTTGCTGAAGAATGCGCATTGGCATGTGCCCGGGCACTGACACTGGTCCAATAATTGACTGTAATATTCTTTCCTCCGTGTTCGTAGTATGCTAGTTAGCTTGTACTTGTTTTCTGCCTGTCAGGTTCAAACCCCGATGACATCTACAAACCCTGTTTCCATATGAGTTAGGAAATTGTGTTAGATGTAAATACAAACGGAATACAATGATTTGCAAATCATTTTCAACCCATATTCAGTTGAATATGCTACAAAGACAACATATTTGATGTTCAAACTGATAATTTTATTTTTTTTTTGCAAATAATCATTAACTTTAGAATTTGATACCAGCAACACGTGACAAAGAAGTTGGGAAAGGTGGCAATAAATACTGATAAAGTTGAGGAATGCTCATCAAACACTTATTTGGAACATCCCACAGGTGAACAGGCAAATTGGGAACAGGTGGGTGCCATGATTGGGTATAAAAGTAGATTCCATGAAATGCTCAGTCATTCACAAACAAGGATGGGGTGAGGGTCACCACTTTGTCAACAAATGCATGAGCAAATTGTTGAACAGTTTAAGAAAATCCTTTCTCAACCAGCTATTGCAAGGAATATAGGGATTTCACCATCTACGGTCCGTAATATCATCAAAGGGTTCAGAGAATCTGGAGAAATTACTGCACGTAAGCAGCTAAGCCCGTGACCTTCGATCCCTCAGGCTGTACTGCATCAACAAGCGACATCAGTGTGTAAAGGATATCACCACATGGGCTCAGGAACACTTCAGAAACCCACTGTCAGTAACTACAGTTGGTCGATACATCTGGAAGTGCAAGTTAAAACTCTCCTATGCAAGGCCAAAACTGTTTATCAACAACACCCAGAAACGCAGTCGGCTTCGCTGGGCCTGAGCTCATTTAAGATGGACTGATACAAAGTGGAAAAGTGTTCTGTGGTCTGACAAGTCCACATTTCAAATTGTTTTTGGAAACTGTGGACGTCGTGTCCTCCGGACCAAAGAGGAAAAGAACCATCCGGATTGTTATAGGCGCAAAGTTGAAAAGCCGGCATCTCTGATGGTATGGGGGTGTATTAGTGCCCAAGACATGGGTAACATACACATCTGTGAAAGCGCCATTAATGCTGAAAGGTACATACAGGTTTTGGAGCAACATATGTTGCCATCCAAGCAACGTTACCATGGACGCCCCTGCTTATTTCAGCAAGACAATGCCAAGCCACGTGTTACATCAACGTGGCTTCATAGCAAAAGAGTGCGGGTACTAGACTGGCCTGCCTGTAGTCCAGACCTGTCTCCCACTGAAAATGTGTGGCGCATTATGAAGCCTAAAATACCACAACGGAGACCCTCGGACTGTTGAACAACTTAAGCTGTACATCAAGCAAGAATGGGAAAGAATTCCACCTGAGAAGCTTAAAAAATGTGTCTCCACAGTTCCCAAACGTTTACTGAGTGTTGTTAAAAGGAAAGGCCATGTAACACAGTGGTGAACATGCCCTTTCCCAACTACTTTGGCACATGTTGCAGCCATGAAATTCTAAGTTGATTATTATTTGCAAAAAAAAAGTTTATGAGTTTGAACATCAAATATGTTGTCTTTGTAGTGCATTCAATTGAATATGGGTTGAAAAGGATTTGCAAATCATTGTATTCCGTTTGTATTTACATCTAACACAATGTCCCAACTCATATGGAAACGGGGTTTGTATTGTACAACTGATGAAAATCTTGAAATAAAAATCACAGAAAATGTGGGGTTTCAAAAAATCAATCAATCAATCAAAGTTTATTTATATAGCCCTAAATCACAAGTGTCTCAATGGGCTGCACAAGCCACAATGACATCCTGGGCTCAGATCCCACATCAGGGCAAGGAAAAAGTCAACCCAATGGGATACAATGAGAAACCTTGGAGGGGACCGCAGATGTGGGTTACCGAAGTTTGTTGTATGTGCGTGTTGGATGAATCCTTCGTCAGACCAAAGGAGCTTGGCAAAAAGGCAGTCCGTGGGCAGGCAAGCGGTCGGGGGCTGGAGAGAAGCAACGAGGTCCGTGTCCAAGCAGGAGTCGAGGATCGAGGGAGGCAGTCCGGAATCTAGTGGGAAGTGGAGTCACACAGCTCAATCACGGGAGACAGGGGAAGCACTGCGGGGAACACCAAGGACATAAGACACAGGAACAGTGAAGGCACAGATAGAGAGCAAGTACGCGGGAGGGAAGCCAGAGACGGGATGCTCACTACGAGAGTGAACTACGTTCCGGCACTGGATCGTCGGGTCCGCCGGTCTTTATACTGCCAGCCCTCATCAGGCCCAGGTACGCTAATTGAAGATTGCCTGCATGTGGCCGCGATGCGTGCAGAACGAGCGGGGCGCAGATGACATGCGGGATTGCGCATGCGGGATTGCGCATGCGGCGTGACACATGGCTATTGAGTCACACAGTCACAGTCGCCCGAGCTAAACCCAGTTGTTGTTTTTTTTCTGCGTTCTTCTTTCCAAATCTGTTATTAAACGCTGGCAGGCTCCATCTTCCAAATAGCACAGGCGTCAAATGGTTGCACAGTTGACCTTGTGAACTGTGGCAGAGCTCAGGGGTGGTTGGAGATCGCTGATCAAAGGCTGCAAGAAGCAGAGTCAAGGTATTTTTTTTTTTCTTTTCTTACAGAATATATTTCTCTTAACTCACTAACTCGCCTCACTTGCTGCCAAGTGTGCCTTTTAGACAGAAACAAAGACTGGATGTTCAACAATTCATGTTGCTGGTAGCTTATCCTTTCGAATAGTTGGGGGTCGGGCTGGGCCATTAAAGGATTGTGATCGTTGATTGCGATTAATTTGAGTTCGATTACGGAACAACCCACCTTTATTGACCGTGATCATGTGTGTGTCTGCGTATGTGTGTGGGTTTGTGTACGTTTGCGTGAAAGTGTGTCCGTGCACCCGACCATCTTGTTCCGTCGTTGCGGAAGTCATCTACTCGCGACGCAATTCATTTCCAATCCCGTTGTCCCGTTACACAGCTGGAAGTACAGCCCAGAAGAATAAAATAAAGAAATATGACCAACACTTGCATAGAAGTTGAAACCCAACATTTAGAAGGATTTAATTAAACTAACTGGGGACGGCGTGGCGCAGTGGAAGAGTGGCCGTGCGCAACCCGAGGGTCACTGGTTCAATCCCCACCTAGAACCAACCTCGTCACGTCTGTTGTGTCCTTGAGCAAGACACTTCACCCTTGCTCCTGATGGGTGCTGGTTAGCGCCTTGCATGGCAGCTCCCTCCATCAGTGTGTGAATGTGTGTGTGAATGGGTAAATGTGGAAGTAGTGTCAAAGCGCTTTGAGTACCTTGAAGGTAGAAAAGCGCTATACAAGTACAACCCACAACCCAACTGCTGGAGCTCACCAGTAATCCTGCCCCGAATGCGGACTTGCAGGCAGTCAGAGAACGTCTATGTGACTGTATTGGTCCAGACTGGAAGAATCAATACGCCAACTATTTTAATCAGAAAAACCATTGTTATGTATATAAATAATTTGTCATCTAATATGTGTCTGCAAAAAGCCACTCCTCTGATGTAGCAAAAAAAAAAAAGAAGTGTCCTTGCTGTTGGAATAAATCATCACAAAACTACCGGTATGAAAAAAACTCTGCAGACAGACACATTGTATTATTTTTGTTTGTTTGTGAATAACAAATCATTTTGTTCCTGAAATAATCATTAAACTTGTTTTATGTGTTGGTAGTAGTACCGTTGGTACCAACATGTATTTCGATACTTTTCTAAATAAAGGGGATCCACAAAAATTTGCATTATGGGCTTTATTTTAACAAAATATCTTAGGGTACATTAAACATATGTTTATTATTGTAATTTAGTCCTTAAATAAAATAGTGAACATACTAGACAACTTGTCTTTTAGTAGTAAGTAAACAAACAAAGGCTCCTAATTAGTCTGCTGACATATGCAGTAACATATTGTGTCATTTATCTACCTATTATTTTGTCAACATTATAAAGGACAAGCTGAAAAAAATAATTATTAATCTACTTGTTCATTTACTGTTAATATCTGTTTACTTTGTCTTTTAACATGTTCTGTCTACACTTCTGTTAAAATGTAATAATCACTTATTTTTCTCTTCTTTGATACTTTACACTAGGTTTGGATGAAACCACAAATTTGGGTATCAATCCGATACCAAGTAGTTACAGGATCATACATTGGTCATATTCAAAGTCCTCATGTGTCCAGGGACATATTTACTGACTTTATAAACATAATATATATTTTTTTTTTAAACGAAAGAAGATTTTGTGATGCTAAAAAATATTGATGTAATCATAGTAGTATCGACTAGATACACTCTTGTACTTGGTATCATTACAGTAAATGTCAGGTGTAGATCCACCAATGGCATTTGTTTACATTGTGACCCCGGTGAGCTACGGTGTGTAGTGAAGCATGTTTAACTATTCCTCGTCTTGCAGGGATGATACTTGTAAGAAACGTACTTTATTTGTCACCATGGAGACAAGGATTAGTGATTTAGAAGTAGCTAAAACACTGCCAATGGCGGATGGACTTTAGCCGCTAGCTAGCTAGCCATGTTTTAAAGTATCTCTTCCTGAGGGTGTTTCAGTGTTATAGCTTCACCTTTATCGTAATTTTAAGCTGAAATGTGTCCATTCTCCCTTTTCTGTCTACACACTGTGTCTGCTTGTAAGTACTCTGTGCGTGTGCGCTGCCGAACATGCTTCTCTGCTCGTAAAACCAGCAATGGCACAACGTGACGACGATAGGGGGTAGGGAGTTGGGGACCGGTACTTTTTAGAGGCGGTATAGTACCGAATATGATTCATTAGCATCGCAGTACTATACTAATACCGGTATACCGTACAACCCTAGTTGGTACACATTATTTTACAATACCTCGAATCCAAACTGCACTTGAATGTATTTTAATTCATTATAAGATACAGTATATGGCTTTGAAAAACTCCACAATCTGGGAGAGCGCTTGTTGTTTGCCAAAGCACCGCTGAGAAGCACTAATCAAAGATTTTTTTTTATAAGTAAACAAAATATAAGTTGTCTATTGCAGAATGTTTGTGATGACAAGCAAAAAAAAAAAAAAAACAGCTTTGAGAGGAAAACAAGTTGTTCTATTTATCTCCACAATTTGTACCGGGGAAAAAAAGCAAAAGCTGTTAGCATATATTACCTCCATCAAACATTATGGAAATGTCTTTTTTTCAAGATACTGCAGTACGAAATAGTATGGATGCGGTATTCGGTGTAACCATGCAGAGGACAATCCGCTTTAACTAAAAAAAAACACATTTGTGACATTAATCGAGATCGAATGATATGAAACAATTACAGTAAGTGTGATAATTTTAATGCCATATCGTTTTTTGTCACTACCTATTCCTTATTCTGCAAAAAGTCAGTGTTCAAAAAAAAAAAAAAAAAAATGAGGGGTATTTTATTTGAACTAAGTAAAATTGTCTGCCAATAGAACAAGAAAATTTGGCTTGTCAAGACTTTCCAAAACAAGTTAAATTAGCTAACCTCAATGAACCCAAAAATACCTTAAAATAAGTAAATTCTCACTAATAACAGGTGCACTTTTCTTGGTAGAAAAAAAAAAAGAGACCTTTTTTCTCAATATGTTGAAAAATATTCTTAAAAAAAGTAAATGCTAGTGCCATTATCGTGACATAATAATATGCGCTCGGCATTATATTTCTTGAAACCAGCAAACTTATTCTAAAAAACTAATTTATTGTTTTTAATGGAAAGGCAACAAGGCAACCGCTTGTTACTCTCGGGGTCTACTAGCTGCTCAGGCAAATCATTTTGTCTAAAAATGCATTTTCCCATCGATAACATGACATCATCGCGCCAAGTGCATGCTCTTTCAGTCAATTAGTGCGCATATATACAACCCGGCTAAGCCAAATGTTTTGTAATTGTCATTTTGAAGAATTTATCTGAATGTGCATGAACTATTTCTGTTCAAAATTGTTTGAAATGTCACATGTTAAATGTTTAAATATTAACTGTCCGTTTACTGTACTGTGCCAACTGTACTACTATATGAGTACGTATTTTCTCTTGCTCCATTGAAAATAAAACAGCAAAGTCCATTTGGCTGTCATCTGTTTTAATATGAGACACAATTGTGTCAAAGTCATTATTATTTTTCATGCTTGAAATAAGAAATTATTACTTTAAAAAAGTAGTTTTATACTTGTGAGTGTTGATGACAAAGCTTTGCAACACTTGATGTTCTAGTTTCAAGCATGTTTTACTCAATATAGGTCATCAAATCTCAGCAACAAGCTGTAATATCTTACTGAGATCATTTAGGACCAAAACCCTTAAAACAAGTAAAACACTCTAACATAAAATCTGCTTAGTGAGAAGAATTATATTATCAGACAGAAAATAAGCAAATATCACCCTTATTGGAGATATTTAATCTTACTTAGATTTCAGTTTTTGCAGTGTAGATTTCTAGGATGAAATACATTTTGTGCTGCATGAGAAACATAGCTCTCCTCGACCACATGGTCATTTATCAACAAAGACCAATGTTGTATTAGCAGTAAGGGGCAAGCTGTTCAGCCAGCATTAATAATTGTGAATTAAATAAAAAGTGTGGGGTTTCAAACCAACATTTTACAGCGCATGCATAGGTCCAATAGTTGGCACCTCTATGATGTTTGGAATTAAGCAATGGCCATTTTTAGTCAGCATCATAGTCATTTTGTGGCGTTAAAACAACCACATCAGGAGGTTGCCTACAGCCACATACGCTAATTTTGATGTACTAATTAGAGATCTTAATGCGTATCTGCTTTTCTGAATAACACGTCCAGCAACTACAGAAGATTCTATATTTACATACAGTACAGGCCAAAAGTTTGGACACACTTTCTCCTCATTCCAATGTGTTTTCTTTATTTTCATGACTAGTTACATTGTAGATTTGTCAGAGTATGTTGGTGACGAACCCCAAGATGCAGAGACGGCAGGCATTGAACAGGAAACCATGATTTAATTTAACACTATAGCAAAAAAACAAACAAAAGGGTACAAACAAAAGGTGCGCACAAGGCGGAGAACAAACTTGGCTATGAACTAAAATAGCACAAAGGCTAACTGTCGACAAGAAACAAAAACACTTACTGTGACACGAAGGAACTATGACATGAGCAGAGTGAACAAAAGTAGACAGAGCTACAACGACAAGTATTATGACAGGTAGCAGTGACATCGACAATGACAATAATCCAGCCGTGACTGGAGGGTAGGGCAGGTATAAATAGTAGCTGGCTGATTGACATCAGGTGTGGCCAGGTGCCAATCAGCCACAGCTGAGGGGACACAGCACTCAGGGAGACAAACAGGAAACAGAACCAAAACAAGAGCGCTGACAGGAATTACTACACACACACAGAGGAAAAACTAAAACACAACCAAACTGTCAGGGGCAAGCCTGACAAGATTGTCACATCAACACTATGAATGAACACATGTGGAGGTATGTACTTAACAAAAATAGGTGAAATAACTGAAAACATGTTTTATATTGTAGTTTCTTCCAAATAGCCACCATTTGCGCTGATTACTGCTTTGCACACTCCTGCATTCTCTCCATGAGCTTCAAGAGGTAGTCACCTGAATGGTTTTCACTTCACAGGTGTGCTTGAAGCTCATGGAGAGAATGCCAAGAGTCCCATCAGAAGTTCTAATTTGAGAAAAGCAGGAAGCGGCACCGGAGCCATACCCGGCCAACGGAGAAATCATCGGTTCTCACTTTTTTAACTCCTTTAGAAAAAGTTCAAATTCATTATTTTTTCACATTTAACATGTTCTTTACAATTATTTTAATTTTGACAGTACCACGTAAGGTATGTTTTGAATGCTGATTTTGAAATGTGCTGAAATATAGCCTGTTTTGTACACTGATTTAGGTGATTCAATGTCCAGCAGTGCACAAATGTGTTTCTGTAAAGTTTTTCTCCAGCCGTGGTCATGTGGGGACATAAATAATGGGATTTACAAACCCCGTTTCCATATTAGTTGGGAAATTGTGTTAGATGTAAATATAAACTGAATACAATGATTTGCAAATCCTTTTCAATCCATATTCAATTGAATGCACTACAAAGACAAGATATTTGATGTTCAAACTCATAAACTTATTTTTTTTTTTGCAAATAATAATTAACTTAAAATTTCATGGCTGCAGCACGTGCCAAAGTAGTTGGGAAAGGGCATGTTCACCACTGTGTTACATCACCTTTCCTTTTAACAACACTCAGTAAACGATTGGGAACTGAGGAGACACATTTTTTAAGCTTCTCAGGTGGAATTATTTCCCATTCTTGCTTGATGTACAGCTTAAGTTGTTCAACAGTCCGGGGGTCTCCGTTGTGATATTTTAGGCTTCATAATGCACCACACATTTTCAATGGGAGACAGGTCTGGACTACAGGCAGGCCAGTCTAGTACCCGCACTCTTTTACTATGAAGCCACGTTGATGTAACACGTGGCTTGGCATTGTCTTGCTGAAATAAGCAGGGGCGTCCATGGTAACGTTGCTTGGATGGCAACATATGTTGCTCCAAAACCTGTATGTACCTTTCAGCATGAATGGCGCCTTCACAGATGTGTGAGTTACCCATGTCTTGGGCACTAATACACCCCCATACCATCACAGATGCTGGCTTTTCAACTTTGCGCCTATAACAATCCGGATGGTTCTTTTCCTCTTTGGTCCAGAGGACATGACGTCCACAGTTTCCAAAAACAATTTGAAATGTGGACTCGTCAGACCACAGAACATTTTTCCACTTTGTATCAGTCCATCTTAGATGAGCTCAGGCCCAGCGAAGCCGACGGCGTTTCTGGGTGTTGTTGATAAACGGTTTTCGCCTTGCATAGGAGAGTTTGAACTTGCACTTGCAGATGTAGCGACCAACTGTAGTTACTGATAGTGGGTTTCTGAAGTGTTCCTGAGCCCATGTGGTGATATCCTTTACACACTGATGTCGCTTGTTGATGCAGTACAGCCTGAGGGATCGAAGGTCACGGGCTTAGCTGCTTACGTGCAGTGATTTCTCCAGATTCTCTGAACCCTTTGATGATATTACGGACCGTAGATGGTGAAATCCCTAAATTCCTTGCAATAGCTGGTTGAGAAAGGTTTTTCTTGAAATGTTCAACAATTTGCTCACGCATTTGTTGACAAAGTGGTGACCCTCGCCCCATCCTTGTTTGTGAATGACTGAGCATTTCATGGAATCTACCTTTATATCCAATCATGGCACCCACATGTTCCCAATTTGCCTGTTCACCTGTGGGATGTTCCAAATAAGTGTTTGATGAGCATTCCTCAACTTTATCAGTATTTATTGCCACCTTTCCCAACTTCTTTGTCACGTGTTGCTGGCATCAAATTCTAAAGTTAATGATTATTTGCAAAAAGATCAGTTTGAACATCAAATATGTTGTCTTTGTAGCATATTCAACTGAATATGGGTTGAAAATGATTTGCAAATCATTGTATTACGTTTATATTTACATCTAACACAATTTCCCAACTCATATGGAAACGGGGTTTGTATTAAAGTTGGACTAATTAGGACATCACTGAAGGCCTAGGTGGGAAACCTGCACCAAGTACACCTGTGAAGTGAAAACCATTCAGGTGACTACCTCTTGAAGCTCATGGAGAGAATGCCAAGAGTGTGCAAAGCAGTACTCCGAGCAAAGGGTGTTTTAAAAAAAAAAACTAGAATATAAAACATGTTTTGAGTTATTTCACATTGTTTTGTTAAGTACATAACTCCACATGGGTTCATTCATTGTTTGGATGTGACAATCTACAATGTAAATAGTCATGAAAATAAAGAAAATGCATTGAATGAGAAGGCGAGTCCACACTTTTGGCCTGTACTGTATATATATTATAATTACGAGGAGAGAAATGAAAGATGATCCTTATGAAAGAACAGGAGTATAACTCTGATAAACTGCACGTTTGAAGTGTAACTTATTGCAATATTTCTTCCTCACAGAGTTTTGCAACAATAAAAATGCACCGATGTGCTTTATTCATTAATGATTCATCCAGGAAAAGGCACATCTATTTTTGGAGGCTGTTTGCCTGTGCCAGCGCCGGTGGCCATATCGAGCTGGAGATAATCTTTCGGTCTTTTCATTTGAATGGTTTTCAAATGTTTGCATGTGCTTTAAACTGAGTGTGAGTTTGGTAACAAACACAAACTTGTACTGGGGGCTGTAAATCTGCTGCAAGGCAGGGAAAGTTGATGGTGGTTATGACATACTGGCTACTGGTCGGAAAGGTCCATATGTGGCAAACTATGCATCGTTAAAGTCTGGGCTTGAAAAAAAAAAAAAAATTATTTGTGCATGAAAACATGTTGCCAGAGAACATTTCCCCCCAATGCTGAGTGGCAGTCATAATGCAGAGCTGCAGATTTGGGTTAAGTGCTGGATTGGTGGTCGCGTGGCTTGGGAGTCCAGAGCCTTTTAACAAGTTGCCCTCGCATCCTAACAAATGGACCTTCATGGTGCTTTGAGTATGTGACTGGGAGCCAAGAGGCATATAGGCTTAGGTATTTGAAATCAGTGGCAGGCTGTGTGTTTCCCACCTTGGCCTTCAGTGATGTCCCTCTTAGTCCAACTTTAATAAATACCCCTCAAAATACCATCATTTATGCCCCCACATGACCACGGCTGGAGAAATACCATACAGAAACACACTTGTGGACATTATTGAATCACCTCAACAGTGTACAAAATAGGCTATATTTAAATAAATTAATCAAGATTTAAAATATACCTTACTCGGTACTGTCAAAATTAAAATAATTGTAAAGAAGATGTTAGATGTGGAAAAATAAATAAATAAATATTTGAACTTTTTCATTGTGAGTTAAGAAAGTGAGAACCGATGATTTCTCTGCTGGCCGGGTATGGCTCCGGTGCCGCTTCCTGCTTTTCGCAAATTACAACTTCTGATGGGATGGGAGTGTCAGGTTCAAACACCGAACCATCTATTAAACAAGACAAGAAGCAAGGAATCAGGCAGAGACAGAGTTCAATTTTGCTCATGTGGAAAAACGTTTGGGGCTGCACAGTCAGTTACAGTCCCCCATCACGCTCTAAGGTACAGCCCCACGCGCTCCTCTATTTATTCAGGAGTTCCCTAGTAAACATTACTGAGGCTGCCTCTAAAGGGAGTGGTCACAGATATTCTCCAGTACGCACAATACGTGACGGAATGTGCTGGGGGCCTTGTGATTGCCTTGTCTCTGCTTTGTCTGCATGCTGTCGTCTTATCTTCGTTGAGGTACTTGAAGTCCGTCCTTGGCTGTTTAGCAGGCTAAAACAAAGAAAACATCACCCCTCATATGCCGTGGAAGATAACAAGTTGAAAAGATAGATAAGATAGACAATAGATAATAACTATAGCAACGACCTTTAAGCATACAAGTTGTGTGTTAGATAATTATTCTAACAGGGAGTGACAAATGAAAATCCAATCACAGTCATATTTAGCGTAAGGCTACCTGGATGCGCTACTGTCATCAACTGGTGATCTGATTGGCTATCGCAACTGTCTATCCGGCAGAATTCACACAGAGCTGGCAACAAGCTAGCTGAATTCTGATTGGATAAAAGCTCTAATGTGAAAACAAGCAACACTGGAGCCTAACAAGACATGGAGAGAATATGATGAATACTTTATGGAAAGTAGATTAAAATGAACTTGTATTGATCTATGATCATAATTTATGTTAGGCCAGCAGAGAAGGCCTTGCAGGCCCTAACGGCACACCACTTTTTGAAATATAGTGGACCCTTTCTTTGCCAAAAAGTTAACAAATATTCCTAGACCGCATTACATTTACAACATAGAATGTCACATCATCAACATGCCCATCCGACTTTTTGTCCAGGCCGATGCTCTTCCTCTCCGGTCCTGTAGGTGGCGATAATGCACATTACAATGTGGATAGGTACCAAAGCAACGACAGCCGACGCAACAAGATGTGTATGCATTTCAACGCCATCTGCAGGATCTGGGGAGTCACTGCACCGTTTGGACTTGACGTAAGCGGACTGTAACCTCAAACAATTATAAATACAGTAAACACCCACTGCAAATAATAGACACGCTCATAAAAATGCCTAAAACAATTCGGGAGGAAACTCTATCCCCTATTTTATTGCACTGGTAATTTTTAAAAACATTTTAAAAGTATTCTTACGTATTACACTATTGCAATTATACATCATGTCTTGCCAAAGCATCTTCCTGCTGGAAAATCTTGACAAAATGGGTTTTTGAGACAGTGCCCTCTGCTGGATCAATAGCTGCAGCACTCTTTGCCCGCATGAATAAACAAACTAATTATTAACGTCTAAAGGAGTCATGTTAGGATTTATTTTCTGCAAAACACTTTGTTGTGGTCTACATAACATGTAATGGTGGTTCTTTGGTGTAAATTTTGCATAGATGATGTTTTACAGACCGTCTTGAAGCCGCTTTCTGTGGGCGGTCTTATTTACGTGCCTCCACTTTGACTGCGTCTTCTCCCCGCCAGCCATGTTGTAGCTTTTAGCGCTTCCATAGCAAGTCTACTGACGGATACAAGTTAGAACTATACGCCACTTTGTATTAGAAATGGCAACAGCAGAGGATGCATGTGAATGTAGGAGCCAGTCAGCCCCACAACAAGAGGATAAAGAAAAATAAGTAATTTATTGACGACAGCGTTGTATTACGATGGCGGACTGGCGTAAAGCTCTTCGGGTAAATTTCTGCCATATAAGGAGATTTCCACTGACGTCACAACTGGGAAAAACGTCAGAAAAGAGTCGTACCAAGTTTAAATTAAACTAATTCCTTACCGTTGTCAAGACGTGGACTATGGTGTGTTTGTTTTCCCGAGATGTAAGTAAAGCTGGACTGGTCATGGCGTGAAGGTAAATACATATTTATTTATAACACTCAAAGGAACAAAAAGCGCGCTCAAGGCGGATGTACAAACTTGACTAACGAAACAAAAAGACTTGTACGTGGGCAAAAAACTGTGAATAATTAAACAAAAAACACTAACTATGGCATTAATAGAAAAAAAAACTTACTTGGACATGGCATGAAGTGCGCAGAGGTAAAAGTGTGACAGGGGTATGAATCCGGGATTTCGCCAGGACGACGAACTGAAAACAATGAACTTAAATACTACCTACATGATTAACGAAAACAGGTGCGTGACTCAAAACGTGAAACAGGTGCGTGACGTGACAGGTGAAAACTAATGGGTTGCTATGGTGACAAAACAAAACAAAAGTGCACAAAAAGTCCAAAAACAAAACCGAACATGACTAAAACAAAACATGATCACACAGACATGACAACCGTGTATTTTTCCATTGAAACTTGGTCGTACCACCAGTTTGTTGAGATCATAGTCACATACATTTGATGTGTTTACTGTCTTTAATATTTCAGCAATAGATGCAATTTATATATAACTGATGAAATCAGACAAGATTATGTTTTTGTCAAATGAGTTGCAGGTTTGCTGAACTGTAATTTGCTTTACCTTTATAAGCAACACTCTAAAGCAGAGCTGGGCAAATATTTTGACTTGGGGGCCACATTGAGAGAAAAAATGTGTCTGTGTGTATAAATGATGTATACACTTTTAACTGTAAAAATCTGCTGTACAGTATATGTGTGATTGGGTCCCTTTTTTTCAGGAACACTAATACCAAAAGTCACAATGTCCGATAGAATTCTAAAAAAGTTATGACAGACCACCTCAAAAAAACGGAATGGAATTCTACAGTTTTTTTTACTGAATGGGACACCCAAAATCTACATGAAAATAAAGAAAGTGGGATTTACAATATTAACTATGAACAATAAAACGCTGAATATTAACAACATATGAACATCGCTCCTCTTTTACCTGGGATTTACAATATTAACTATGAACAATAAAACGCTGAATATTAACAACATATTAACGTTGCGCCTCTTTTACGTGGGATTTACAATATTAACTATGAACAATAAAACACTGAATATTAACAACATATGAACATCGCTCCTCTATTACTTCTCAGACCAGCTCCTCAATAGACATCTTCTACAATCAAGCAAAACACAACAAAAAATGTAACAAACAACAAAATATGAATGCAAAAGGGTAATTAAAACCTACAATATCATATATTATCACTTTTATGCAGAACTTAGTTGTAAAAATCTGGTTCGGCATCTGTTTCTAACCAATGCCTTTGGGGCTGGCTGCTCTGAAAACACTCTGCATTGTTCCTGGTCTGAGCTGTTGTGACGTACAAACCCCGTTTCCATATGAGTTGGGAAATTGTGTTAGATGTAAATATAAACGGAATACAATGATTTCCAAATCCTTTTCAACCCATATTCAATTAAATGCACTACAAAGACAAGATATTTGATGTTCAAACTCATAAACTTTTTTTTTTTTTTGCAAATAATAATTAACTTAGAATTTCATGGCTGCAACACATGTCAAAGTAGTTGGGAAAAGGCATGTTCACCACTGTGTTACATGGCCTTTCCTTTTAACAACACTCAGTAAATGTTTGGGAACTGAGGAGACACATTTTTTAAGCTTCTCAGGTGGAATTCTTTCCCATTCTTGCTTGATGTACAGCTTAAGTTGTTCAACAGTCCGGGGGTCTCCATTGTGCTATTTTAGCCACACATTTTCAATGGGAGACAGGTCTGGACTACAGGCAGGCCAGTCTAGTACCCGCACTCTTTTACTATGAAGCCACGTTGATGTAAACCGTGGCTTGGCATTGTCTTGCTGAAATAAGCAGGGGTGTCCATGGTAACGTTGCTTGGATGGCAACATATGTTGCTCCAAAACCTGTATGTGCCTTTCAGCATTAAAAGCGCCTTCACAGATGTGTAAGTTCCCCATGTCTTGGGCACTAATACACCCCCATACTATCACAGATGCTGGCTTTTCAACTTTGCGCCTATTACAATCCGGATGGTTCTTTTCCTCTTTGTTAAGGAGGACACGACGTCCACAGTTTCCAAAAACAATCTGAAATGTGGACTTGTCAGACCACAGAACACTTTTTCACTTTGTATCAGTCCATCTTAGATGAGCTCAGGCCCAGCGAGGCCGACGGCGTTTCTGGGTGTTGTTGATTAACGGTTTTCGCCTTGCATAGGAGAGTTTTAATTTGCACTTACAGATGTAGCGACCAACTGTAGTTACTGACAGTGGGTTTCTGAACTGTTCCTGAGCCCATGTGGTGATATCCTTTACACACTGATGTCGCTTGTTGATGCAGTACAGCATGAGGGATCGAAGGTCACGGGCTTAGCTGCTTACGTGCAGTGATTTCTCCAGATTCTCTGAACTTTTTGATGATATTACGGACCGTAGATGGTGAAATCCCTAAATTCCTTGCAATAGCTCGTTGAGAAATGTTGTTCTTAAACTGTTCAACAATTTGCCCACGCATTTGTTGACAAAGTGGTGACCCTCGCGCCATCCTTGTTTGTGAATGATTGAGCAGTTCATGGAATCTACTTTTATACCCAATCATGGCACCCACCTGTTCCCAATTTGCCTGTTCACCTGTGGGATGTTCCAAATAAGTCTTTGATGAGCATTCCTCAACTTTATCAGTATTTATTGCCACCTTTCCCAACTTCTTTGTCACGTGTTGCTGGCATCAAATTCTAAAGTTAATGATTATTTGCAAAAAAAAAAAAATGTTTATCAGTTTGAACATCAAATATGTTGTCTTTGTAGCATATTCAACTGAATATGGGTTGAAAATGATTCCCAAATCATTGTATTCCGTTTATATTTACATCTAACACAATTTCCCAACTTATATGGAAACGGGGTTTGTAGATTACCGTAATAACTCCTATAACACTCAAAAGCGCCGATTTCAACCATTGGAATACTTTCTATAGTTCAAGACTTGTGGTCATTTAAAAACAGCACTGCACATCATAATGGCGGCTACAGTTTGATTGAAAATCTTAATGGGCCGCAAGTAAGGATGTCCGATAATGGCGTTTTGCCGATATCCGATATTCCGATATTGTCCAACTCTTTAATTACCGATACCGATATCAACCGATATATGCAGTCGTGGAATGAACACATTATTATGCCTAATTTGGACAACCAGGTATGGTGAAGATAAGGTACTTTAAAAAAAAAAAAAAAAAAAAAGATAAATACATTAAAAACATTTTCTTGAATAAAAAAGAGAGTAAAACAATATAAAAACAGTTACATAGAAACTAGTAATTAATGAAAATTAGTCAAATGAACTGTTAAAGGTTAGTACTATTAGTGGACCAGCAGCACGCACAATCATGTGTGCTTACGGACTGTATCCCTTGCAGACTGTATTGATATATATTGATATATAATGTAGGAACCACAATATTAATAACAGAAAGGAACAACCCTTTTGTGTGAATGAGTGTGAATGAGTGTAAATGGGGGAGGGAGGTTTTTTGGGTTGGTGCACTAAATATGAGTGTATCTTGTGTTTTTTATGTTGATTTAATAAAAAATAAAAAAATATTTAAAAAACGATACCGATAATTTCCAATATTACATTTTAACGCATTTATCGGACATCTCTAGCCGCAAGTATTTTGCCCAGGTCTGCTCTAAAGGTTCATCTACTCATCTAGTCGCTTGTACGAAGAAATCTAGAAGCTATCTGATGGATACACGGTGGTTGTCTACAGCCGTACTTTTCTAGTCTGTATAGAAGTCAATTCAGTAAAGCTCAGTAAAACACACACACACTACTTATCAAACATATCAATTGCCTCCCTAACTTCTCAGTGACAGGTTGTAAACTCTGTGATAAACATTAATGCTATCTCCTACTCTGTGATAGCTCAATCGATGCAGTACTCTTTGTTAATCAGACTGCTGCTTCAGCCCAAAATGATGCAGCCGACGCTCTGCTCCGCTTTTTAACGATCGCACCGCCTTTGCACTGGCATAAGTGATGGAATGTTAGGATGTTGATCTTTGGGTTCTTAATTTTCCTTCAATTGCCAAAAGGAGGAAGCAGGTGGAATGGAGGGGAGGAGAAGATAGGGCGTGATAAATGAAAAGGAACGGAAAAGTCAATGATGGACCATATAGGAAGGCAAAAGTTAAGAAACATAAGGCAAAAAGTGGACATCCATGTTTGTTTGTTTTATTGGGTAGCAAGGAAAAGGACAAGTAGTAAAGGAGGAAGGAACGTATGAGAAGGTCTGTGCTTGCTATCAGTGAGCGTTTGATAACACTAAATCCTTGACTCCTCGGGATTAAGAAAGAAAGAGAAAGTGAGCGATAAAGGAATATAGAGGGTGTCACTTTAATTCTGTGACTAATACCGACTGCTGTTACATTTCACCACAAGGCTGACAATGTTGGTATTATCTCGTTTTATCCCCACCCCTGTGACTTAGTGCATATATTATAATAATTGTTCCCGCACTCATTCATGCCAGAGTTCGGGTTAAGAATGGAGGCTTTTTGGTGACCTATGACTGTTAAAACTACCACTAATACAAACCTTATCGCACATAATTTGAACCATACTGTACTGTAAAATAAACCCCTTTTTTTAATGGTATACACATTTAAACTTCATGTAGCATCTGTTGGTGCTGCAATAGTATTTTTAGATAATCATGTCATTATTTCACTTTGTTTTCTCACCTCCCATTGCAGCCCCAGTCGTTGTCACACTGGCATGTGCTGGCATGACACCCTGCTTTATTGTCTTGTACGGTAAAAATAGCTTCCTTTCTTTAGATGTTGGCGTACATAAACATCTCACTTTGCAGCATTTTATTTGTTTTGTTTATTTGTTTGGCTTTTGCATTTGCAAGCACACTGGATGGACATATTCTACAAACTACGGCCCGTGGGCCAGATACGGCCCGCCAGCGTCCAAAATCCGGCCGACGGGTAGTCCCGAGTGAAAAAAAATTAAAATAAAAGTTATAATTTTTTTGTTTGTTTTTGATACTTTTTTTTTTTCGCCCATCCATCAATCCATTTTCTACCGCTTGTTACTGGGTTAAAAAAAATAATAAAATAAATAAAATATATATATATGTAGATGTATATATATATATATATATATATGTCCTACTAATTTCAGCGGTTCTTGAACTCACCATAGCGTGGACTGTGACGCAACAGTTTGTTTACATGTTAAAATCCACCAATCCTTCTCTGTCTCATTTTGTCCACCAAACGTTTTATGCTGTGCGCGAATGCACAAAGGTGCGCTTTGTTAACGTTATTGATTTGTTGGAGTGCTAATCAGGCATATTTGGTCAGCGCATGACTGCAAGCTAATCAATGCTAGCATGCTATTTAGGCTCGCTGTATGTACATATTGCGTCGTTATGCTTCATGTGTAGGTATATTTGAGCTCATTTAATTTCCTTTACTTTTATCCTCGTTGTATATAGTTTAGTTTTGCATGTCTAATGACACATTTCAGATAGTTGTTTGTGTGCCATGTTGTTCCAGACCACAGCAAACATTACCTCGCTTGCCAAAGATTGTAATACATCTATTAAAAGAAGACAGCCTGCCGTTTCCTTTAACCTGGACACACACATCTATACCTTTGGCCTTTAAAAGCCAGTAATTTCCAGGAGTTGTCTCACCTTCTGAGTAGCCTCTGATTTACTAATGGTTTCTAATGTTGTAAAAATGTGTAGAATTAATATTACATTTCAACATTTCTGTCAACCAAGATTTGCTTCAGCCTGCGACACATGGTCATTTTGATAGTAGGCTATTATAGCGAATATAGACACTTACGTCATGTGTTGCCTTCATTATAACACTTATATACGGCTTTTCATTTTTTGCAGCTCCAGACAGATTTATGTTGGTATTTTTGGTCCAATGTGGCTCGTTCAACGTTTTCTTCCAATAGACCCCCGGTCTATAGGAAGAAACTAGCTACTATTTTCTGGCTTGTTCATCATTACTTGCGCCACAGGTTATGTAGTCGCTAGGGTCTGTATGTCAGTTAGTTAGTTAGTTAGTTAGTTAGTTAGTTAGTTAGTTAGTTATAGTCAGTAAAATAGCTTTAAAAATGCAAGAGTGGATTTTGATTAAACTTTCAGTTAATGTCTGAAAACGGATAAGGAATGATTCATTAGATATTGTGGTTGATCTGGATTACCGTCACCACGTTTTGCCCCACAGTGCAATTGTATTGTGCAGCCATTGAGGGAAGCCATGAGGGGCTGGCGTGTCACCCGCTCATTGCACTCGGCTCAGCACTGCAGATGGTCGCTCACCTTGCTCCGTGCTTCATTGTAGGAGATGGAGCCTGCGGAGGTCCGTGCTCTCTGAGTGTTTTTTGTTTGTTTTTTAATATTCTTATTATTGTCTTTGTAAAGGCAGATAATGCATGAGGCAAATTGGAACATGTAGATTAGGGTTGTCAAACTCATTTTAGATCGGGGGCCATACGGAGAAAAAAGCTACTCCCAAGTGGTAAAATCACGGCACGATAACTCAAAAATAAAGACAACTTCCGATCGTTTTCTTTGTTTAAAAATAGCACATTCTGAAATTGTACAAATCCTAATGTTGTTGTTGTTTTTACACTTGCATGTTACGGTTAATAGTATTATATCTTTATGTGTCGTTATTTATATTTTCTGAATAAGTTATGTGATAATGTACATCAGTCAACTCATTGGTGTTCATTTTCAATCTATCAAGATAAAACAATGGGTAACACTTTAGTATGGGGAACATATGATGTTATTAAGCAACTAATTAATGGTTAATGTTCCCCATACTAAAGTGTCACCGACTTAATTTAGAGTTATTTGGACACTAAGGGAACAAATAAAGGTTAGGGTTAGGATTAGGGTTAGTATTAGGGTTATGGTTAGGGTTAGGATTACTAGTAAGCAATAATTCTGAGGTTATTGAGGGAAGACTCTTAGTTAATGGCTTACTGGTTGTATAATAAGGCCATGCAGAATAAGGCATTAATAAGTACTTAATAATGACTAATTAAGAGCCAATATGTTACTAATTTGCATGTTAATAAGCAACTAATTAATGGTGAATATGTTCCCCATACTGAAGTGCCAAACAATGATATCAAAATCAAATTACAGGATGTTATTTATGTAGTTTGATCATTACAGCTTCAACTCTTCAGGGAAGGCTGTCCACAAGGTTGCGGAGTTTGTTTATAGGAATTTTCCACCATTCTTCCAAAGGCACATTGGTGAGGTCACACACTGATGTTGGTAGGGCCTGGTCTCTGTTCTAATTCATCCCAAAGGTGTTCTATCGGATGCAGGTCAGGACTCTATGCAGGCCAGTCAAGTTCATCCACACCAGACTCTGTTATCCATGTCTTTATGGACCTTGCTTTGTGCACTGGTGCACAGTCATGCTGGAAGAGGAAGGGGCCCGCTCCAGATGTTTTGGTATCTTGGAGCATTCAAAGTTCCTTTAATTTAGAGTTATTTGGACACTAGGGGAACATATAAGGGTTAGGGTTACTAATAAGCAATAATTCTGAGGTTATTGAGGTAAGACTCTTAGTTAATGGCTTACTGGTTGTAGAATAAGGCCATGCAGAATAATAAGGCATTAATAAGTACTTAATAATGACTAATTTAAGAGCCAATATGTTACTAATTTGCGTGTTAATAAGAAACTAATTAATGGTGAATATGTTCCCCATACTAAAGTGTTACCAAACAATGATATCAAAATCAAATTACAGGATGTTATTTATGTAGTTTGATCATTTTCCTCGACCGATGCGCTAACATCATGTGGTTTATTTTGTACATATTTTGTACCAGTGACGTGCAGTCAGGGAAGCGGGGCCTCACGTGCCATCATGGAAAGAAAGAAATTTAAAAAGAAAAAAAATAATTAAATTGTTATATGTATCCAGTGATTATACTACAAAGTTATTTTCCATTTAACTTCACCAGTTTTAGATTAGTTTTTATTCAAAATCGCTGAAATTTCACATTTGCCGTTCAAATACTGAGAAGAGACTTGTTGTGATCAGTAGCCAGTTGAGGCACGTCACTGAGTTGAGCCTCACCATGGATTGCGCAATGACTCGGCTAACTGCTGGCCTGCTGTGTAGTGAGACCGTATTGCTATATGAATTATATTATACATTTCCATAGTTTAGTTAGCTGAGGTATATAATGTACAGTGTATTTTGTCAACAACTGTATGTGTGTAACTAATTCTTGTGCTGAGCAATCATAAAACTGCTGCGAAGACGCACTGGCTGAGGCTCGCAGTAATCCCGCCTCCTGGTGGTAGAGGGCGCTAGTGATCCCAGGGAGCATTTCTGCGACTACTCGGCTGCAGAAGAAGTGACAACAAGCAGCAACAGTTAGCAGCGATCGTTTATTTTTTCCTCTCGCCTGGACTATTAACATGGAGGATTACATATCTAAAATAAAACAGTTTTCTAAACTGGACTTTCAATCGAAGCGGGAGGTAATACTTAAAGGAAGATCTCCATCGAGACAGAGATACTTTTAAAACTGAAGAAAGACAAGGAAGACTTCTATAAACAAGTTATCGATGCTTTTGTTCAAAAGGAGCTGCGCATGGACTTCATTTATAAGTAAAGGTAAGACCATAATAAAGTTGTTTTTTTTTTAATTAAATGTGCTTTTTTGTGTGCTACAGTTTGTATGTGTTAAGTTAAAGTACCAATGATTGTCACACACACACTAGGTGTGGTGAAATTTGTCCTCTGCATTTGACCCATCCCCTTGCTCACCCCCTGGGAGGTGAGGGGAGCAGTGGGAAGCAGCGGCGCCGTGCCCGGGAATCATTTTTGGTGATTTAACCCCCAATTCCAACCCTTGATGCTGAGTGCCAAGCAGGGAAGAATGCTGGTATGAGCTTTTAAACATAACCTGTTAACTGCTGCCAATCAAATGGTGAATAAGATACTCTTTAGGGTTCATATGTTTGTAAATCTGACTGTGATGAAGTCAGTGCCTCACCAGTCATGAACATCACCGCACGTCACTGCTTTGAACATATGTAGCATCATCTACAAAAGATACAAAGAATTGCTATTTTGACATCTAGTGGAGACATTTAGAACAGCTTTCATTCAAAAATTTCAGGTTCATTTTATATTTGGCAAACTCATCCCGCTGGGCCGGATAAAACCTGTCCGCGGGCCTGATCCGGCCTAAAAACAGTACGTTTGACACCCCTGATGTAGATTGTGCAGGTTTACCTAACGAAGTGTCCAGGCAGTACTTATTAACAAAAAAAAAAAAAATCGACTTGGGTATTTTTTAATTACACAGAGATGATTTCCATTCATGCATGCCTGTTCCAACTGTGCATCGACAGAGACCATCTTCCCAATAATGCACTGAATGGATTCATTCCTCTCACACTGGAAAATGAAAGAGGGATAGAAAATGTATTTTAGTTTTTTTTCCCCCCGTCCTCTTCTTTGCCCTCTGTGCACTGTCAGTCGGCCCAGACAGCCCCGAAGTCATTGGAATATGTTTGACACATTCATGCGAGTGTGTCGTGTGTGTGTGTGTGTGTGTGTGTGTGTGTGTGTGTGTGTGTGTGTGTGTGTGTGTGTGTGTGTGTGTGTGTGTGTGTGTGTGTGTGTGTGTGTGTGTGTGTGTTCTGCCAGCTCTAATGTGCGGCACGTGAGTCTTTTACAACATGCTCAATATTACACCACGGGGCCTCACAAGCCAGACAACAAGTGGAGCGAGGCGGGAAGAGAGCGAGATGGAAGGATGCTAGGCGAGATGGCACAGAGCTGTCGGCCTCAGAGTAAACCCATTCGTCTTCCTCTCCCTTTATTTGCAAAACCCTCTGCAGCCTATAAAACATAGCCCGCAAAGCATTATGGCCTTATATCTTTCAAATGCCAAATTATACATCCCACAGAAGCCCAACTGCTCACATTTTTTTCACAACACACACATGACTCCCAAAGCTGCGCTTCATTTTCTAAATCAATTGGGCCAGAAACCATGAGCCATATGTAGTACGACTGCATCTTCAACTTTAGCACACATGTTTGTGTCCAACATGCATCATTTAGGTGGGAAATGTAGGAAAAAGTGGAAAAACTCCCCATTGGACCATCAGTCTCACACCTCTGCAGGGTTTGTGTGCACGTTCAAACACTGGAACAGATACTTGTTTGGTCAACTACACTGTTATATATATATATATGTATATATATATATATATATATATATATATATATATATATATATATATATATATATATATATATATATTGCCAAAAGTATTATGCCACCTGCCTTGACTCACATATGAACTTGAAGTGCCATCCCATTCCTAACCCATAGGGTTCAATATGATGTGGGTCCACCTTCTGCAGCTATTACAGCTTCAACTCTTCAGGGAAGGCTGTCCACAAGGTTGCCGAGTGTGTTTATAGGAATTGTCCACCATTCTTCCAAAAGCGCATTGGTGAGGTCACACGCTGATGTTGGTCGAGCCCGGTCTCCGTTCTAATTCATCCCAAAGGTGTTCTATCGGGTGCAGGTCAGGACTCTGTGCAGGCCAGTCAAGTTCATCCACACCAGAATCTGTTATCCATGTCTTTATGGATCTTGCTTTGTGCACTGGTGCACAGTCATGTTGGAAGACAAACTGTTCCCACAAGGTTGAGAGCATGGAATTTTCCGAGACCTTTTATTGTGTTAGATCCACTATGGACTGGACTTTCACAATATTATGTCAGACCCACTGGACATCCATTGCTTTCGGTCTCCCCTAGAGGGGGTGGGGGGGGGTTACCCACATATGCGGTCCTCTCCAAGGTTTCTCATAGTCATTCATACCGACGTCCCACTGGGGTGAGTTTTCCTTGCCCTTATGTGGGCTCTGTACCGCGGATGTCGTTGTGGCTTGTGCAGCCCTTTGAGACACTTGTGATTTAGGGCTATATAAATAAACATTGATTGATTGATATCCTGGAACATTTAAAGTTCCTTTCACTGGAACTAAGGGGCCTAGCCCAACTCCTGAAAAACAACCCAGCACCATAATTCCTCCTCCACCAAATTTCACATTCGGCACAATGCAGTCCGAAATGTACCATTCTCCTGGCAATCTCCAAACCCAGACTGGTCCATCAGATTGCCTGATTAAAAAGTGTGATTCATCAGTCCAGAGAAGGCGTCTCCACTGCTTTAGAGTCCAGTGGAGACGTGCTTTACACCACTGCTTCCCACGCTTTGCATTGGACTTGGTGATGTATGGCTTAGATGCAGCTGCTCGGCCATGGAAACCCATTCCATGAAGCTCTCTGCATACTGTACGTGGGCTAATGCGCTTCAGCATCCGCTGACCCCTCTCTGTGGTTGAGTTGCTGTTGTTCCCAAACTCTTCCATGTTCTTACAATAAAGCCGACAGTTGACTTTGGAATATTTAGGAACGAGGACATTTCACGACTGGATTTGTTGCACAGGTGGCATCCTATGACAGTTCCACGCTGGAAATCACTGAGAGCGGCCCATTCTTTCACAAATGTTTGTAGAAACAGTCTCCGTGCCTAAGTGCTTGATTTTATACACCTGTGGCCGGGCCAAGTGATTAGGACACCTGATTCTCTGCATTTGACCCAAACCCTTCTTCACCCCCTGGGAGGTGAGGGGAGCAGTGAGCTGCAGCTGTGGCCTCGCCCGGGAATCATTTTTGGTGATTTAACCCCCAATTCCAACCCTTGATGCTGAGTGCCAAGCAGGGAGGTAATGGGTGCCATTTGTATAGTCTTTGGTATGACTCGGCCCGGGTTTGAACTCACGACCTACCCATCTCAGGGCCGACACTCTAACCACAAAGCCACTGAGCAGGATGCCTCCCTGGGGAGGTGTTTAAGAGACGTCCACGGGTAAGACCCAGAACACTTTGGGGAGACTCTGCCTCACGGCTGGCATGGGATCGCCTAGTGATCCCCCGGGAGGAGCTAGACAAAGTGGCTGGTGTAATATTCTTAGGTAATACGATCTCCGAGCGGTCCCTGAAGTATACACGAATATGATTGGCCCAAGGAATGAGGTACTTCCTGTTTAAGCGTTGCCGGACATGTGATGTGTTATTCCCACTAGTCGTGAATAAAAGTACGGTTAGCAGCACGTCGTGTGTTGACTCAACTTATTTCCACAACACGGAACAAGACAGCTGGGAAGAGGGAAATCTGGGCTTTTCTGCTTGGGCTGTCTCCCCCGCGACCCGACCCCGGATAAGCGGGAGAACATGGATGGATGGATGCATGAATTTTCTCTCTGCTCATTGTAGTCATTGAGTGTTTGTATGCTGTGTGGTGTCAGTATGGTGTCAGTAACACTGTGTTTTTTTTATTGGTAAATATTTTTAATAAATATTGTCGGATTCTCAATCGAATTTCAATTCAGAGGGGCCGTGAAAACATGTATTTCCTGTAGGGAGGGCTGTGTTGCAGAAAATTGAGAACCATTGTGCTACAGCAACATGAAGTCATAATAAACCAGACCTGTCATATTTAATAAATGCTGATTTAGAGGCGGGCAACATTTGATCTATTTACTCCATGTATTTAATACATTTGGTACTCAATAGTCTCGCTTCTGTTGCATTTGTTATGATAAACATGTTAGACTTTTAAAGGTATCCCATAAGAGTTTATTGGCAATCGGAGCTACGCTGTTAACGCTGCTCCACAATAACATGAGACAAATACGATTTTGTGTCCTTTCGTTTACCATTTTCTACCAATTGTATTAACATAGGTGCAATTATACGGAAAGGCAATGAATTAGGCCTGCTTGATTGGCATCTATAGCCACTCTTGAACAATCAGGGTTATTGCTATTGTAAAATCTTTATGGCTTGTAGATTTCCACGTTTAAGAGCCTGTCAAGGTTAACCGAGCTCACTGGACATAGAGGTAGCTTTTGAGCATAAGGCTAGAGCAGGGGTGTCAAACTCAAATACAGAGTGGGCCAAAATTTAAAACTGAACAAAGTCGCGGGGCAAGGTTGAACAAATTAACAATTTTGATAGGACCCAAACAAGTTTTACATTGAATATTGAACAAGCAAGGCTTATATAACTTTATAGTGACATGCAAAATCGAGTTTCAAATAATAATAATAAAATAATATCAATGGCATATCAAATACAATTTAAATAAAAATTGAATGCCTCTTTTCTATTTGCAGCCTTCTGAGGTAAATATCAACATTAACTTTTTCCACAAGCACATTTGAAAATAAAATAATGAATAAACCAACCATTCAGGACTTTAAACTGCTCAGTTTGCAACACACTGATCTAATCTGATGTGCCCAAGCCAGATGCCTGCCATCTTTTTTTGGATGCTAGTTCATTAATGTCGGGGCTCAGGCTTTGAGCTGAGGCAACCTTCATTATCGAACGAAGGTGTTCATCAGTCATTGTATCTCGTATTCCGCAGTCTTGGGGGATGTTCAATGTTAAAGTTGCTTATACGGCCACTCTCAGTGTAAACTGTATCGCTGTTGATGAAGTATGCTTTGCATTTACGTGTGTGTGCGTAAAGGAGCCGCTCATATCTTGTGACTGGACGGGCACGTTGTTAGAAGGGATGAAAAGCGGACGTGACGTCAGCTCGTAGAGGACGTTAAATATACACCCCCGCTACCTCCAACATCCCCCCCCCCCCCCCCGACACACACACACACACACACACATACACACACCTTGTAGCGTCCCGGAAGAGTTAGTGCTGCAAAGGGTTCTGGGTATTTGTTCTGTTGTGTTTATATTGTGTTACTGTGCGGATGTTCTCCCGAAATGTGTTTGTCATTCTCGTTTGGTGTGGATTCACAGTGTAGCGTATATTTCTAACAATGTTAAAGGTTTTTATACTGGCACCCTCAGTGTAAACTGTATCGCTGAAGATCAAGAATGCGTTGCATTCACTTCTATGTGCGTGCCAAAGCCGCACATATTATGTAACTGAGCCAGCACTCGTTGGACTGGACGAAAAGGGGACATAACAATTCTCGGGGGGGGCACTGAAATTTGGGAGTCTCCCAGGAGGTTTGGCAAGTATGAGAATTAGCGGTGTACCGCGGCACCGCCGCTGTATATAATCGGCGGGCCAGCTTTAGTGTTAATTTGATATCACCTCACGGGCCAAGTGAAATTACACGGCGGGTCAAATTTGGCCTGCGAGCCAGAGTTTGACACCCATGGGCTTGAGGATTTTTTTTTATTTTTTTTATTAAGGATCCCCATCAGCTGGTTGCATCAACAACCCACTAGTCTTCCTGGGGTCCACAATTCAGGAGTAGAGCACGGAGAACTTGGTTGGATAGCCACACTGGGCTAATATTTGTCGGCTTATCCACTGATCCATGTGAATGAGTGTTTAGGCTATACACTGAAGATTAAATGATACCGACCTCAAGTCTTTACCAGTCTGCTCTTTAAGCTCACCAACCTGAGGAAAACAGTGACTTAATTATTAGAGAGCCCGAATGCTGACATTAAAGGACCCATAACACCTAAATCAATGTTTTTCAACCACTGTGATACAGTCTGGTGTGCCGTGGGAGATTATGTAATTTCACCTATTTGGGTTAAAAATGTTTTATGCAAACCTGTAATTATAACCTGCAAATAAAGTGCCGTTGTTGAGTGTCTGTGCTGTCTAGAGCTCGACAGAGTAACCGTGTAATACTCTTTGATTGATTGAAACTTCTATTAGTAGATTGCACAGTACAGTACATGTTCCGTACAAATTGACCACTAAATGGTAACACCCGAATAAGTTTTTCAACTTGTTTAAGTCGGGGTCCACGTAAATCAATTATGGTACAAATATATAATATCAGCATAATGCAGTCATCACACAAGTTAATCATCAGAGTATATACATTGAATTATTTACATTATTTACAATCAGTAGGTGGCAGCAGGTAGCTAATTGCTTTGTAAACGTCGTATCTAATGCTTAAATCAAAAATAAACAAAAGGCTAGTGCCCCTAAAAAAGGCATTGAAGCTTAGGGATGGCTATGCAGAACGAAACTAAAACTGAACTGGCTACTAAGTAAACAAAAACGGAATGCTGGACGACAGCAAAGACTTACAGTGTGTGGAGCAGACGTACATCCGTACATGACATGACAATCAACAATGTCCCCACAAAGAAGTATTAAAATCAACTGAAATAGTCTTGATTGCTAAAACAAAGTAGATGTGGGGAATATCGCCCAAAGGAAGACATGAAACTGCTACAGGAAAATACAGACAAAACAGGAAAAGCCACCAAAATAGAAGTGCAAGACACTCCACACAGGAATACACCAAAAAACGGTGTGATGTGATAGTACTTTGAGACGAAAGCTATATTGATGGTTATGGTTGGTTATGGTTTGAAATCATATCCAACAATTGCAACAATTACTTTTTACTGTCAATATCAACAACCGAGTTTAAATTTGTTATGTTTTCTGCTGGTGGTGTGCCTCCGCATTTTTTCAATGAACAAAAATGTGTCTTGGCTCCAAAAAGGTTGAAAAACACTCACCTAAATGACCAAAATTTCACTACAAGTTTTATTCATTTTTGATAATATCAATTGGTTTTGGTGTACTCTGTAGACAACTAACTGTACATTGCAAAAACTGAAATCTAATTAAGATTAAATATCTCAAATAAGGGTGATATTTGATTATTTTCTGTCCAATAAGAAAATTCTTCTCACTAAGCAGATGTTATGTTAGTGTTTTACTTGTTTTAAGTGTGTTGGTCCTAAATGATCTCAGTAAGATATTACAGCTTGTTGCTGAGATTTGATGACCTATATTGAGTAAAACATGCTTGAAACTAGAATATCAACTGTTGCAAAGCTGTGTCATCAACACTCACAAGTATGAAACTACTTTTTTAAAGTAATAATTTCTTATTTCAAGCATGAAAAAAAAAAATCATGACTTTGACACAATTGTGTCTCATATTAAAATAGATGACAGCCGAATGGACCTTGCTGTTTTATTTTCAATGAAACAATAGAACATACGTACTCATAAAGTAGTACAGTTGTTATTAGTGAGAATATACTTATTTTAAGGTATTTTGGGGTTCATTGAGGTTAGCTAATTTTACTTGTTTTGGAAAGTCTTGACAAGCCAATAGTTCTTGTTCTATTGGCAGATAATTTTGCTTAGTTCAAATAAAATACCCCTAATTTTTATTTTTTTGTTCTTGTTTTTGAACACTGACTTTTTGCAGTGTACTTGGAATGCCCCCTTTCAATCGCCAGACTCTGCCGCCCCGTCATTTTTTTTATCGCCCTGGTCCTTGATTATGTCAACACTGATATCAACATTATGAGCAAAAACTAAATATAAAAGAATTGCCATTTTCATACTTTCATCCTGCTCTTCCATCTCTTCCATAAACACCTTAGCCTGCGTTCCCTCATGCTCTTTCAGCATTACTGTCTTGAAAACATCAGTAAAAGAGGACGCAAAATAGACGACTATCGGCTTAACTTATTTTTCTTTTCTTATTTGTCTTCTTTTGACGTTTTTCCGCAGGTTCTGACTCAGTCTTTCTCCCTTCGAGGGTGCTCCTGATTTTGGGGGATCACAGTTTGCTTAAATCTTTAAAATGTTTCCATCCAAAAACTTTCTTAATTAATTCGCCTGAAGAGGTTCATACTTTGGACTTTAGACTTTAGACTTTAGACTAACTTTAATGATCCACAAGGGAAATTGTTCCACACAGTAGCTCAGATACAATGATGGAAAGTGTAAGGATGGAAAGGACAATGCAGGTATAAATAAACTAAATATAGGCATATAAAATATAACATATATACGTAATAATTACATAATATATGTACAGTATATTATATATACTGATATAGTATATTATGTCTACATCATATATATATATATATATATATATATATATATATATATATATAACAATGACCATGTACAATATTACAGTATATGTGACAGCTGCAGCATAAAATAGAGAGTAAATCCAGCAGAAAATAGAAAATAGACATTAAAAACAAAGAGAAGTAGCTAACATAGAATGAGTCAGGTTATAGACAGATATCATCTATTGCTGTATGGCGAGTGATTATCCAGCTGGATGGAATGCGGAATGAAGGAGTTCTTGAATCGAACACTGTGGGAAGGAAGCTGAAGGAGCCTGTTGGAGTATGAACTCCGCTGTCCCTCAATACTTTCCTCATATTTTAATCATCTGCAAATGTTTGCAGGCGGACATCTACTTTAGCTGCAACAATGCATCTGGCAACCATGTTTGGTGTGTCCAGGCCTAGGGTTGTACGGTATACCAGTACTGGTATGGTATTGCGCTACTAATGAATCAAAAACGGTACTATACTCTGTTTGAAAAGTACCGGTTCCCGGGCAGGACGGCGCGTCGTCAAGTCGTGACATTGCTGGTTTTACGAGCAGAGAAGCATATTTGGCAGCACACACACACAGAGTACTTACAAGCAGACACAGTGTGGAGACAGAAAAGGGAGAACGGACGCATTTTGGCTTAAAAACTAACAATAAAGGTGAAGTTATAACACTGAAACGCCCTCAGGAAGAGGTGCTTTAAGACATGTGTGATGGACCCGAGTGGTGGGATATTAAAATCTAATAAAATTTTGTTAAAAACCAATATAAATATTAAGAACCCAATGCAGTGAGAGCAACTGTCCCAAAATAAGGAAAGATAATGATGCTGATTTACAATTTATTACAATATAGATTAAAACCGTCCAGTTGTCAATACTAAAAATACCAATTGGTAACCAATTATATAGGTGAGGATACAGCCGCGACAGGCGTAGTGGGTCAGCGTCCTGGCTCCACCCACTTCCACGGTGTCCTCCTGCACACAGAATTAAAACGGAGGCAGGCCACGGGGATAAAATATTCTAAAACTACGGAGGCGCTCTGCGGGCTGACGTCACACTTACACGCAAGGCAGGGTTTCCCCTGCCCCTGCTGTAGTTCCGCGTCGAAGTATTGGGTACGCTCACTCTCCTCCCCAGTCGCCGGTCACTCGCGGGACCTACATGGCCGTACCTGTCCCGTCTCGCTCCGCCTCTTGGTCGCTCCCGGGAGTCACTGCAGGTCTCTGGGTCCCGATCGCTCCTACCCACAGGACCACACAGCCAGCGTACACCGCACGAGCCCGCAAGCCCACAGCCAAAGGCAGTTTGATCACCCCCACAGATCCACAATCCACGACACTTACTTCGGAGGCAGAGTTTCCTCTGCCCCTGCGTTGTGGGCTTCTTGGGGTTCACTCCGGTAGCTTTCGGGGTCTGCTGTGTAGTCCTGGATTCCTTCCCAGCCTGTGGGCGTCCACCCGGACGCTCTTGGCAAAGCCTCTCGATACACTCCGGTCGCTTCCTCCTCCTTCCGTCACCTTCCTCCCGTCGCGCTTCCCTCGGTCGCTTTTCCTTCGTCGCTCTTCCTTCTGTCGCTCTTCCTTCTGTCGCTCTTCCCTCGGTCGCTCTTCCTTCTTCTGAAGCCTGTTGGATGCTTCCCTTTTAAATGTGTGCAGTCCCATTGCTCCACAGGTGCGTCTGATCTCAGGTGCAGTTTGATTGGGCACTTTGGTTGTCAGGGGCAACAAGCTAAAAGGGGCAAGTCTTAAAATGCCAGCAAAGTCCACAAGGAGTAAAAACATGCAATTAAAAATACAATCAAAATCCACAAAGTGTAAAAACATGCAACTAAAAATACAATCAAATTCCACAGCAATAAAAACATGCAATTAAAATACACAACAATAAAAACACTCTAAAAACATGCATGGCAATGACACATAAATAAAATCCCCTACTTGTGTCCCATCACACATGGCTCGCTAGCTAGCGGCTAACGTCCATCCGCAGTCTGCAGTGTTTCAGCTACTTCTAAATCACTAATCCTCGTCTCCATGGCGACAAAGTAAGTTTCTTACAAGTAGTATTATCACTGCAAGACGAGGAATAACTAAACATGCTTCACTACACACTGTAGCTCACCGGCGTCACAATGTAAACAAACGCCATGGGTGGATCTACACCTAACATCCACTGTAATGATACCAAGTACAGGAGCGTATCTAGTCGATACTACTATGATTACATCGATATTTTGTGGCATCACATCAAAAAATGTATATTATGTTTATAAACTCAGGAAATATGTCCCTGGACACATGAGGACTTTGAATATGACCAATGTATGATCCTGTAACTACTTGGTATCGGATCGATACCCAAATTTGTGGTATCATCTAATGTAAAGTATCAAAGAAGAGAAGAATAAGTGATTATTACATTTTAACAGAAGTGTAGATAGAACATGTTAAAACAGAATAAAAGCTGTATAAAATGAACAAGTAGATTAATAATTAATTTTCTACCACTTGTCCTTAATAATGTTGACAAAATAATAGGTAGATAAATGACACAATATGTTACTGCATATGTCAGCAGACTAATTAGGATCTTTTGTTTGTTTACTTACTACTAAAAGACAAGTTGTCTAGTATGTTCACTATTGTATCTAAGGACTTAACTGCAATAATAAACATATGTTTAATGTACCTTAAGATTTTTTGTTAAAATAAAGCCAATAGTTAAATTTTTTTTGTGGTCCCCTTTATTTAGAGAAGTATCAAAAAGTGCCAAAGTACTGCAGCGTCTATTACTCCATTCGCTAGCATTGGGTGTTAAATGTTGTCATATCTCGCTGCGTATTCTGGAATATTACAATGACTAATCTACTGGAGCAGTCAGCAAAGGTGTCAATCGCAAGGAGAGCTTGTGGAACAGGGGACATTATTGATAAGAGCGCACTAAAGCCGGTAATCGAGGGTTGCCATAGCAATGGCAGAGAGGCAGCTTTGACAAGCCTGTGTTTCAATAAAATGTGTTACATTCTGATCATACTGTCTCATTTGGTGAGAGAGTTTTCATTACATCCAGGAGGTTTTTTGTTAAGTCCTCACAGTACATTTCTATTTTTGGTTCAATTATTGGCATTGTCAGGGAGGCACTATGTGAGCACTAGGGTATATATCGGTATTAGTATAGTACCGCGATACTATTGAATCATTTTCGATACTATATCGCCTCTGAAACATACAGGTCTTACAAGTATCATTATCACTGCAGGACGAGGAATAGCTAAACATGCTTCACTACACACCGTAGCTCACCGGCGTCACAATGTAAACAAACACCATGGGTGGATCTACACCTGACATCCACTGTAATGATATCAGGTACAGGCACGTATCTAGTCGATACTACTATGATTATGTCAATGTTTTTAGCATCACATCTTCTTTCGTTTTTTTTTAAATGTATATTATGTTTATAAACTCAAGAAATATATCCCTGGACACATGAGGACTTTGAATATGACCAATGTATGATCCTGTAACTACTTGGTATCGGATTGATACCCCAATTTGTGGTATTATCCAAAACTAATGTAAAGTATCAAAGAAGAGAAGAATAAGTGATTATTACATTTTAACAGAAGTGACTGCGGATGGATGTTAACCACTAGCTAGCTAGCTATGTCTTAAAGCACCTCTTCCTGAGGGTGTTTCAGTGTTATAACTTCACCTTTATCTTTACTTTTTATGCCAAAATGCGTCCGTTCTCCCTTTTCTGTCTACACAATGTGTCTGCTTGTAAGTACTCTGTGTGTGTGCGCTGCCGAACATGCTCCTCTGCTCGTAAAACCAGCAATGACTTGACTCAGGAAACTCAGTAAATACGTCCCTGGACACATGAGGACTTTGAATATGACCAATATATGATCCTGTAACTACTTGGTATCAGATTGATACCTAAATGTGTGGTATCATCCAAAACTAGTAAAGTATCAAAGAAGAGAAGAATAAGTGATTATTGCATTTAAACAGAAGTGTAGATAGAACATGTATGAAGAGAAAATAAGCAGATATTAACAGTAAATGAACAAGTAAATTAATAATATTTTTTACAGCTTGTCCTTAATAATGTAGACAAAATAATAGGTAGATAAATGACACAATATGTTACTGCATATGTCAGCAGACTAATTAGGAGTCTTTGTTTGTTTACTTACTACTAAAAGACAAGTTGTCGAGTATGTTTACTATTTTATTTAAGGACTAAATTACAATAATAAACATATGTTTATTGTACCCTAAGATTCTTTGTTAAAATAAAGCCAAAAATGACATGTTTTTGTAGTCCCCTTTATTTAGAAAAGTATCAAAATTATTTTAGTACCAGTACCAAAATATTGGTATCGTGACAATGTTAGTGAGCGCACAGCCTGCAGATAGTGCCACATGCTGATCTTAGAGAGCAAAAGGAGGAAACACCTTGAATGGATACAACAAATAGGTTTGGTCTCCATCTTTCATAACAGAAAACATTTTACCAGCGAATGAGTGTTTTGTAGGTTCTGTCGCAAATGCACACGTGGCTGTTTTTAGAGATAAGCACGAAATACTCAAATGGAAGCTGGAGTGTTTACGTTTTTTCCTGTGTAATATTATGAAAGCATAAAAAGCCTCCAGACAAGATGAAATCTCTTCCAGGGGTGCTTGCCTCATTTCATTCTTCCCTCATTCCGCCTCCTCTTCACCTGCCACAATTCTCTGGTCGTCACATCTTCTTCGTCTGCCAACTTTCCTCAATGTTTTATTTTTTTTCCTCTCGGAATCCTGAGCCCTACACCTGTGCAGGAAAGCCTCGGGGCATCGATGGGCAAGCTACTCGGAAAATGTAGTAAGCTAAGCTACAAGTTACTCTCCATTAAATGCAACTAAGTTAGTAGCTTGCTACATCAAAGCTACATTTAACAGCATTTCTATCTATGGTCCCACATTTATAATATCAATGTTAATATAACTGAGAGGGTCTATTATTGGGGCTGTATAGCTCGGTTGGTAGAGTGGCCGTGCCAACAACTTGAGGGTTCCACCATCCTAGTCACTGTCGTTGTGTCCTTGGGCAAGACACTTTACCCACCTGCTCCCAGTGCCACCCACACTGGTTTAAACATGTAACTTAGATATTGGGTTTCACAATGTAAAGCGCTTTGAGTCACTAGAGAAAAGTGCTGTATAAATATAATTAAATTAAAAAAATAATAATAATTAAATCACTATTAACTATCTGTCATTTAGCTGAGGACACCTGACAGCAACCTCTTGTCGCACACCACTGTGTGTATTTTTATTAGTTTGCCTTTTCTTTGGCCCACCCCTATTATGTTATTCCTTTTCTCTATCTACAGTTAAAAAAAAACAAAAAAAAAACAGCATCCATCTATATCTTGACAAACAAAAACAAAGACGTTTGTGTTGTTTGGGAACAGTTGGTAATGGTTATTTGCAGTAAAACTTGTCATTAACTCAACTCACCTTAATGTGTCTTGAAGAATGATGTAATTTCCCGCACCCCACTGTATGTATTTATTTAGTTTGCCTTTTCTTTGGCCCACCCCTGCAATGTTATTTATTTTCTCTATCTATAGTAAAAAAAAAAACAGCATCTATCTATAGCTTGCCCAAAATAAACAATGAATTGTGTGTTGTTTGGGGAGTAGTTGGTAATGGTTATTTGCAGTAAAACTTGTCATGAACTCAACTCACCTTAACGTGTGTTCCTACATTTGTGTTGGACGTTGAAAAAAAAAATCATAATCATGATATTACAGCTTGCTGCTGAGATTTTATGACCTATCTTGAGTAAAACATGTTGAAACTAGAATATCAACTGTTGCAAAGCTGTGTCATCAACACTCACAAGTATAAAACTACTTTTTTAAAGTAATCATTTCTTATTTCAAGCATGAAAAAAAAAAATCATGACTTTGACACAATTGTGTCTCATATTAAAACAGATGACAGCCAAATGGACTTTGCTGTTTTATTTTCAATGAAACAATAGAAAATACGTACTCATATAGTAGTACAGTTGTTATTAGTGAGAATATACTTATTTTAAGGTATTTTTGGGTTCATTGAGGTTAGCTAATTTTACTTGTTTTGGAAAGTCTTGACAAGCCAAATTTTCTTTTTCTATTGGCAGATACTCTTGCTTAGTTCAAATAAAATACCTCTAATTTTTGTATGTTTTATTCTTGTTTTTGAACACTGACTTTTTGCAGTGAACCTTTTGGAACATAGAAGATGAAAGTCAAGAATTGGGGAATGAAAACAAATGACTCAAATGTTTTTTGTTTTCACATTTTTGGACGGCAGACATTGAAGTCATGTCACACTGCTTTGTTATCAGTGACTGACAGTTGTTGAGTCAACTGCATTCACTCCCCGCCGAACCACGCTAATGTGAAGAAACATACAAAGATGATATCACACTGTAAACACCCAACAAACATAACGTTATCAATGATACGCAATTAGTGAAATATTTAGCAGTGTGCTGATGGCAGCAGTACAGTAATGACATGGCAGACAGGATTCATCCATAATGGAACACAACCTTTTATAGTAAAGCAATTGTTTCCTTCATTGTCGAAATTCATATTTTTCTCACAGGCATTATTTTTTCCTATCATGTCCATAAGACTGAGACCGCTTATATAACGTGTACAACCAGACTGGCAAACAAAGTGTGAACAAAAGTATGGAAGAAAAATTGCCACTCTTTATAACAGCTTCAACTCCTCTGTGTCTATGAGAATTGATGTACGTCTGTGAGGTTCGACGTTGTTGACCTGAGAGAGGGTCTGCTGGATCTCTGTTCTAGTTGTTTGGTGGACTTCTTCTTCCAAGCATGGAAGATTATGCAGTGCACTTTACTTTTTGTCATACTTGCCAACCTTGAGACCTCCAATTTTGGGAGGTGGGGGGTGGGGGCGGGGGGCGTGGTTGGGGGGCGTAGTTAAGAGGGGAGGAGTGTATTTACAACTAGAATTCACCAAGTCAAGTATTTCATGTATATATATATATATATATATATATATATATATCTCCCCGCGACCCCGAAGGGAATAAGCGGTAGAAAATGGATGGATGGATGGATATATATATATATATATATATATATATATATATATACATATATATATAAGAAATAATTGACTTTCAGTGAATTCTAGCTATAAATATATATTTATTTTATTATATATATATATATATATATATATATATATATATATATATATATATATATATATATATATATATATATATATATATAAATAAAATAAATACTTGAATTTCAGTGTTCATTTATTTACACATATACACACACATAACACTCATCTACTCATTGTTGAATTAAGGGTTGAATTGTCCATCCTTGTTTTATTCTCTGTCATGTTCTCTATCTTTCTAACCATGCTGAACACCCTCTCTGATGATGCATTGCTGTGGGCACGCACAAAAGTGCTTTCATCAAATGCACTAGATGGCAGTATTGTCCTGTTTAAAAGTGTCACAACATTGCTGTTTACGGCAGACAAACTGCTTTACTGTAGACGTTGTTTATATTGTGGGAAAGCGGACTCAGGTCCGCATGGAGCTGGAGGGGGCGTGGCCTCCAGCTCGGCCTGAATTTTGGGAGATTTTCGGGAGGAAATTTGTCCCGGGAGGTTTTCGGGAGAGGCGCTGAATTTCGGAAGTCTCCCGGAAAATCCGGGAGGGTTGGCAAGTATGCTTTTTGTGGCCCTAAACAACATTTTATTTGTGGCCCCATTTATAAAACCCAAACCCAGTGAAGTTGTCACGTTGTGTAAATGGTAAATAAAAACAGAATACAATGATTTGCAAATCCGTTTCAACTTGTATTCAATTGAATAGACTGCAAAGACAAGATATTTAACGTTCGAACTGGAAAACGTTGTTATGTTTTGCAAACATTAGCTCATTTGGAATTTGATGCCTGCAACATGTTTCAAAAAAGCTGGCCCAAGTGGCAATAAATACTGATAAAGTTGAAGAATGCTCATCAAACACTTATTTGGAACATCCCATTGGTGAACATGCTAATTGTGTCATGACTGGGTCCTGGGTGTTTGCTTTTCCGGGATGCAACGGAAAGTTGGCTCGGGCGAGACGGGAATGAAGGTACATTTTTATTTAAACACTATAAATACAAAACAAGGAAGTAAACAAATGGCGCGCACAGTGGCGGAGAACAAACTATGAAACCAAACATTTGCACAAAGGCAAAAACTATGAACAACAAAAAACACTAACTGTGGCAATAATAAACAAAACTTACTTGGCATGGACAAAAAGGAGCAGCGTGAACGATGGACATGAAAAAAGAGTCAGAAATGTGCAGAGCATAAATGTGGGGATGTCACCAGAAAGACAAACTGAAAAACAATGAACTTAAATACTACAGACATGATTAACGAAAACAGGTGCGTGACTCAAAACGTGAAGCTGGTGCGTGACGTGACAGGTGAAAACTAATGGGTTGCTTTGGTGACAAACAAGAGTGCACAATGAGTCCAAACGTGGAACAGGTGAAACTAATGGGTAATCATGGAAACAAGACAAGGGAGTGAAAAGCCAGAAACTAAAGAGTCCAATAACTAAACAAAACATGACTTAGACCAAACATGATTACACAGACATGACAAATTGGGGAACAGGTGGGTGCTGTCACGCCAAATTTCTTCCCCCTACAAACCCCCCCCCCCCCCCATTTACTTCTGGGGTAATTTTCTCTTACGTCATTTCCTCTTACTTACGTCATTTCCTCTTACGTCATTGACAGCGATCGATAGAATCCAAATCTCCTGAAAATGGTGGTGTCACTGAATGACATTTGTCTTTATCTTTCCCAGGGGACTTATGTCAAACACCAGCAGGCTTCGAAAAATTCCAGGCGGAGTGTTAGGGAAAATTTCAGGCGGAGTGTTAGGGCCGCTGCTGGGAACTTCTGTCTTCGTGGTAACCTGCAAAAAATATTAATTAATATATAATACTGTTAAATGTCTGTACTTTAAATCAACATTATTGTTGAAACCATTTCACTAATATTAATTAATATATAATACTGTTAAATGTCTGTACTTTAAATCAACATTATTGTTGAAACCATTTCACTACAATATTGTGTGTGCTGCTGTCCTGTGTCAAAGCCGAAGTGTTATCGATCGCTGTCAATGACGTAAGAGGAAATGACGTAAGAGGAAATGACCCCGGAAGTAAATGGGGGGGGGAAGGTTTTTGTAGGGGGAAGAAATTTGGCGTGACAGTGCCATGATTGGGTATAAAAGCAGCTTCCATGAAATGCTCAGTCATTCACAAACAATGATGGGGCCAGGGTCACCACTTTGTCAACAAAAGCCTGAGCAAATTGTTTAAGAACAACATTTCTCAACCAGCTATTAGACTTAGACTTCCTTTTTATTGTCATTCAAATTTGAACTGTACAGTACAGATAAGAACGAAATTTCGTTACATCAGCTCATGGTAGTGCAGGATAAAAAAAGCAATAAGGTGCATATATAAATAAATAAATAGATGACTGTACAGATAAATATATTGCACTTTTTCATATGCATCCACGTTTATGGATGTATGTTATATTGTCTTTTTTATTCCAGCGAGTTAATCCATTTTGGGGGCGAATTGAGGGGATAATTATGATGCATTCAAAAGTCTTACGGCCTGTTACAGAACCTGGAGGTTCTGCTACGGAGGCTGCGGAACCTCTTTCCAGAGTCCAGCAGTGAAAACAGTCTTGTAAAATAGTGAATTTTTTTTTGTTAAATTCTGTCCTTTTCATAATTTTGCCAAATAAAAATTCTGATTATTATAATATTGCAAACATTTTAAAGTTTTCTTATAAAATTGTGACTTTTGTCAAGTAAAATGACGACTCTTTTCATAAAATTGCCAAATTTTTAAGCTTTCCTTGTAACATTGTGACTGTTATTGAGTACAATTCCAACATTTATCATAATATTGTACAAATGTTCAGTTTTTCTTGTAAAACGTTGACTTGCGTTGAGTAAAATGATGACTTTTATTATAATACTGCCAAAATTCTAAGTTTTTCTTGTGAAACTGTGACCTTTTTTTTTGTGAAATTCCAACTCATTTTTTACAACAAGCTTTTTTATATTTGCACAGTATGTATATATTATTAATGTTGTAAATACACATCTTTATATATCTAGAAAGGGTGGTCCTAAAGAGGTAGGCATTATTCGGAGGTCTCAAGAAGGTAACAAATACAAGTGTGTGTGTGTGTGTGTGTGTGTGTGTGTGCGTGCGTGCGTGCGTGCGTGCGTGCGTGCGTGCGTGCGTGCGTGCGTGCGTGCGTGCGTGCGTGCGTGCGTGCGTGCGTGCGTGCGTGCGTGCGTGCGTGTGTGTCTCCACTCACGTCTGTTGCTGGTAGCCTCCATTGTTGACGTGCTTGAAGCCACTATGGAGGCTCTGGAGTTGCTCCTGTACGACATGACACACAGAGGGGCCAGACATCACTATTTGATAACTGTTGATTGTGCTGAGTTTATGCTATTCTTGGTTGGATTTTCAATTGGTTAGATTTTTGTTTTTGTGAAGTAAACTTTAGAGTGTTATATTGTCTTTTTTTATTCTAGCGAGTTAATCCATTTCGGGGGGAGTTGAGGGGATGATTTAATTATGATGCGTTCAAGAGTCTTACGGCCTGAGGGAAGAAGCTGTTACAGAACCTGTAGGTTCTGCTTCGGAGGCTGCGGAACCTCTTTCTAGATTCCAGCAGTGAAAACAGTCCTTGGTGGGGGTGGGAAGAGTCTTTGCAGATGTTCTGACCCTGGTGATGTTGCATTAAAAGTACTCTTAGAAGTACAATTTATCCCAAAAGTTACTCAAGTAGATGTAACGAAGTAAATGTAATGCGTTACTACCCACCTCGCATGTAACACAGTGGTATAAAATGCACCTGTTCCATCTTTTTTGCAATGTGTTACAGCCATTAAATTCTAAGTTAATGCCATCCATCCATCCATCCATGTTCTTCCGCTTATCCGAGGTCGGATCGCGGGGGCAGCAGCCTAAGCAGGGAAGCCCTGACTTCCCTCTCCCCAGCCACTTCGTCCAGCTCCTCCCGGGGGATCCCGAGGCGTTCCCAGGCCAGCCGGGATATATAGTCTTCCCAACGTGTCCTGGGTCTTCCCCGTGGCCTCCTACCGGTTGTACGTGCCCTAAACACCTCCCTAGGGAGGCGTTCGGGTGGCATCCTGACCAGATGCCCGAACCACCTCATCTGGCTCCTCTCGATGTGGAGGAGCAGCGGCTTTACTTTGAGCCTCCCCCCGGATGACAGAGCTTCTCACCCTATCTCTAAGGGAGAGCCCCGCCACCCGGCGGAGGAAACTCATTTCGGCCGCTTGTACCCGTGATCTTGTCCTTTCGGTCATGACCCAAAGCTCATGACCATAGGTGAGGATGGGAACGTAGATCGACCGGTAAATCGAGAGCTTTGCCTTCCGGCTCAGCTCCTTCTTCACCACAACGGATCGATACAGCGTCCGCATTACTGAAGATGCCGCACCGATCCGCCTGTCGATCTCACGATCCACTCTTCCCTCACTCGTGAACAAGACTCCGAGGTACTTGAACTCCTCCACTTGGGGCAAGATCTCCTCCCCAACCCGGAGATGGCACTCCACCCTTTTCCGGGCGAGAACCATGGACTCGGACTTGGAGGTGCTGATTCCCATCCCAGTCGCTTCACACTCGGCTGCGAACCGATCCAGTGAGAGCTGAAGATCCTGGCCAGATGAAGCCATCAGGACCACATCATCTGCAAAAAGCAGAGACTTAATCCTGCAGCCACCAAACCAGTTAAGTTAATGATTATTTGCAAAACAAATTGTTGTTTCTCAGTTCGAACATTAAGTATCTTGTCTTTGCAGTCTGAATATAAGTTGAAAAGGATTTGCAAATCATTGTATTCTGTTTTTATTTACGAATTACACAAGGTGCCAACTTCACTGGTTTTGGGTCTTGTAGAACAACCAAACACCTGCAGATCCTGACGACCACGGTGATGATCGGCTACTGTAGCATAAACATGTGGACCCCTTTGTCATTGTGGCCCTTAACAACCGCATAGTGTTTATACTGAGGGCTTGACCCTGCTTTGTGAATAGGAGAAGGGAAATAATCTTCCTCAAACTGTTTGCCACAAATCAATTCAAAATGTATTGCTGAGAAGAAAACTCAAACAGGTGTGATGTGTCCAGCTTGATTAATTGATTTTAATGATTAGGAGGGGCTGATTCAATGCTTTTGTCCACATTTCTTATACGTCTGTCCGACGACTGCCCCCCTGTTTAATTCCCTCCCGCAAAGACGCATGCATTCCCCCCGGTGACTGCGTGAGTCACGGTGATGTTTCAGGGACAGATCGATACTTGGTGTCGCTTCCACAGATAGCTTGCCGAGCCAAGAAAGCTATTGGAAAAGGGGGATAAAGTTAGACTATGAACGTTTTCTATCTTGACTGCTGTTATATTACCATCGACTCATCACTCCGGAAGGGTGGGGAGTTGGGGGTCTGTGCTACTGTCCTTGAATTACAAAGAGGTAAAAGTTAAGACTGTTGCCACTTGAAAGTAGCAACTATTTATCTTACTTGTCTTTCACTTGTCAGGAGGTAAACAAAACTTTCTGAGAACAGCAATTTTGAATGTTATCTGCCTTTTTAATGGTTGTCTGTCAGGGAGGACTTACCACAAATGCCCTAATCATCCATTATTTACCCGAACCGCAAAGAGGACGGGGCAATAATTGGAAGCAGGCTGTAATTTCAGAGAATCTTGTATTCCTCTTGGTACCTCTGTTTCAAAAGGTCCGACAAAGAAGAAGTTGTAGGACTAGGGTGCTGGGGCTCAGGCGGTAGAGCCGTCATCCAGGTCATCCCGATAGTTGGGAGGTGGAGGCAATTGGCAACTGTGGTAGCACAGTTGCCAATCAAACTGCTTTACTGTAAGGTCGGCCGCCGCTTCCTTCCTGAACCTTCTTTTTGGAACTACCTCAGGTTGAAAAATGGTCCCAAGAAGAATGTTGTCGGGTTTTGTTTTCAAATCGGCAGCATGCTAACATTACAAAAGCTAGCATGCGAAAATTAGCCTGGTAACATTTAGCATGTGTCAAGTACTGCTTTGTGTCACTTTGAGATGTCCACCTGAAGACTTGGCCGAAATAGCGAACATGCTAATATTAATATAATAGCATTAGCATGCTAACAGGTAGCATGTGTCAAGGAGCGAGATATGACTCTGAGCTTAAAAAGTTAGCATGATAATGATAGCATGTGTCAAGTACCGCGTTGTCACTTTGAGATGTACACCTGAAGACTTAGCCGAAATAGCGAACATGCTAATATTAATATAATAGCATTAGCATGCTAACAGGTAGCATGTGTCAAGGAGCGAGATATGACTCTGAGCTTAAAAAGTTAGCATGATAATGATAGCATGTGTCAAGTACCGCGTTGTGTCACTTTGAGATGTCCACCTGAAGACTTAGCCGAAATAGCGAACATGCTAATATTAATATAATAGCATTAGCATGCTAACAGGTAGCATGTGTCAAGGAGCGAGATATGACTCTGTGCTTAAAAAGTTAGCATGATAATGATAGCATGTGTCAAGTACCGCGTTGTCACTTTGAGATGTCCACCTGAAGACTTAGCCGAAATAAATAAATAAATAAATGATAAATGGGTTATACTTGTATAGCGCTTTTCTACCTTCAAGGTACTCAAAGCGCTTTGACAGTATTTCCACATTCACCCATTCACACACTGATGGCGGGAGCTGCCATGCAAGGCGCTAACCAGCAGCCATCAGGAGCAAGGGGTGAAGTGTCTTGCCCAAGGACACAACGGACATGACTAGGATGGTAGGAGGTGGGGATTGAATCCCAGTAACCAGCAACCCTCCGATTGCTGGCACAGCCACTCTACCAACTTCGCCACGCCGTCATTAGCAAACATGCTAATATTAATATACTAGCATTAGCATGCTAATATTAATATACTAGCATTAGCATGCTAAGAGGTAGCATGCGTCAAGGAGCGAGGTATGACTCTGAGATTAAAAAGTTAGCGTGATAATGTTAGCATGCTAACATGCTAATGATAGTATCGTACATCGTCATAATTGTGTAAATACTGAAACCAGTGATGTAATGTAGAAATTGAGCCACTCCTCCCGACTGTCGCCGTGTGAAAGTCAGTTTCAGCCAACAGAATTTAATTTACAATTTTTGGAAACCACGCAAGGGTGAATCGGACCTGCCAAGCCTCACGCTTTGAGCGTAAGAGTCGCGCAATTTCACCAATTCTCACGCTACACGCCACATTTGACATTTCTCAAACTTATATTTCTCCATTCACCGTTCAAAATGATTTTCGTAATGAACTTTTCTTCCTTGCGGCCCGCAGTCGTGGAGTAACTCTGATTGACTGACCAAAACAACCAATCCATAAGTTATTGTGCCTAAATATAGCCAACCACGGAAGACACCATGCAATGTAAACCAATCAGAAGTCTCTATCTTTCACACACACATCAGTGCAGTTTTGTCCTCTTAGTGACTTTCTGTCATGTCTGTAATCATGTTTTGTTTTAGTCATGTTTTGTTTTGTTTAGTTATTGGACTCTTTAGTTTCTGGCTTTTCACTCCCTTGTCTTGTTTCCATGGTTACCCATTAGTTTCACCTGTTCCACGTTTGGACTCATTGTGCACTCTTGTTTGTCACCATAGCAACTCATTAGTTTTCACCTGTCACGTCACTCACCTGTTTCACGTTTTGAGTCACGCACCTGTTTTCGTTAATTATTTTCTGTAGTATTTAAGTTCATTGTTTTCAGTTTGTCTTTCTGGCGACATCCCACATTTATGCTCTGCACATTCCTGACACTTGATTTCATGTCCATCGTTCATGCTGCTCCTTTAGTCCATGCCAAGTAAGTTTTTGTTTATTAATGCCACAGTTAGTGTTTTTTGTTGTTCATAGTTTCTGCCTTTGTGCAAGTATTTGTTTTCATAGCCAAGTTGTTTCTCCGCCACTGTGCGCGCTTTTCGTTTGTACTTTTTTTTTTATAGTAATAATAAATCATGTACTCACATTCCCGTCTCGCCCGAGCCAACTTTCCGTTGCCTTCCGGAAAAGCAAACACCCACGACCAAGTCTTGACACTTTCTTTCTCAAAAGTGACTAGCGACAAATCTAGCGACTTTTGGGGATGTTTTGGAGACATGCAAGCGCGTATCACTCTAACTCCAACATCTACTATCTGAAACAATGTACTAACATGATTCACTTCAAGAAACTGTTCAATTTACAAGTGTTTACAAAGTACAATGACGAATTATGATAAACGTATTGAACGTATTGAACAAAAATATAGAATTAGTTTCAGTATGCGATTCATATCTAACTTAACTATTTATGTAAAGAACTGGTCTGACGAGTCCACATTTCAAATTGTTTTTGGAAACTGTGGACGGCTGGCACAATTGGCAAAAAAGACTGAGAAAGTTGAGGAATGCTCATCAAACACTTATTTGGAACATTCCACAGGTGAACAGGCTAATTTGGAGGTGGGTGCCATGATTGGGTATAAAAGCATCCATTCATCCCATCCATTTTCTACCGCTTGTCCCTTTTTAGGTCGCGGGGGGTCGCTGGAGCCTATCTCAGCTGCATTCGGGCGGAAGGCGGTGTACACCCTGGACAAGTCGCCACAGGGCCAACACAGATAGACAGACAACATTCACACTCACATTCACACACTAGGGCCAATTTGGTGTTGCCAATCAACCTATCCCCAGGGTATAAAAGCAGCTTTCATGAAATGCTCAGTCATTCACAAACAAAGATGTGGCGAGGGTCACCACTTTGTCAACAAATGCTTGAGCAAATTCTCCAACAGTTTAAGAACAACATTTCTCAATGAGCATTTCTCAATGAGCTAGGGATTTCACCATCTACGGTCTGTAATATCATCAAAAGTTTCAGAGAATCTGGAGAAATCACTGCACGAAAGCGATGATATTACGGACTTTCGATCCCTCAGGCGGGACTGCATCAAAAAGCGACATCAGTGTGTAAAGGATATCACCACATCGGCTCAGGAACACTTCAGAAAACCACTGTCAGTAACTACAGTTGGTCGCTACATCTGTAAGTGCAAGTTAAAACTCGACTATGCAAAGCCAAAGCCATTTATCAACAACACCCAGAAATGCTTTGCTGGGCCCGAGCTCATCTAAGATGGACTGATGCAAAGTGGAAAAGTGTTCTGTGGTCTGACGAGTCCACATTTCAAATTGTTTTTGGAAACTGTGGCCGTCGTGTCCTCCGGACCAAAGAGGAAAAGAACCATCTGGACTGTTATAGGTGCAAAGTTCAAAAGCCAGCATCTGTGATGGTATGGGGGTGTATTAGTGCCCAAGGCATGGGTATCTTACACATCTGTGAAGGCACCATTAATGCTGAAAGGTACATACATGTTTTGGAGCAACATATGTTGCCATCTAAGCAACGCTATCATGGACGCCCCTGCTTATTTCAGCAAGACTATGCCAAGCCACGTGTTAAAACAATGTGGATTCATAGTAAAAATTTGCAGGTACTAGACTGGCCTGCCTGTAGTCCAGACCTGTCTCCCATTGAAAATGTGTGGCGCATTATGAAGCCTAAAATGAGACCCCGGACTGTTGAACAACTTAAGCTGTACATCAAGCAAGAATGGGAAATAATTCCACCTGAAAAGCTTCAAAAATTGGTCTCCTCAGTTCCCAAACGTTTACTGAGTGTTGTTAAATTTTGCAATGTATTGCTGCCCTTAAATTCTAAGTTAATGATCATTTGCAAAATATTTTTTACTTTTCTCAGTTAGAACATTAAATATCTTGTCCTTGCAGTCTATTCAATTGAATATAAGTTGAGGTGTGATGTGTCCAGGTGGATTAATTGATTTTAATGATTAGGAGGACTGATTCAATGCGTGTCAATAGTTGTCTTCAGAGCGAATTGATGTAAATGATAGACGAATGAAGAACAGGAAGTGAACGTGTGTTAGTAATGGAACTGTTATGAGGTAGAAAAGGGGTATGATTTACAACTTTTCGGACAAGTTGTAAAGAAAAATTATATGTGATGTATTATATTGGAATTGTATGCATGTTTGAAATAAACTTCAAACATCCAACCAATGTTGTCAATGTGCAAGCGGTGCTGCCTTTCCTCATAGGCGGTTCGCTGTCGACTGAATGTTTGTTCTTGGACAGCTTGTACTTATAACACATTTTGTTGTACTTTTAAGTGTTATGTTGCAATGACAATGAAGTTCCATTACGTTCATGTTAATGAGCCAGTCAATATATCTGGTTTGTTCGTGAATATCACAACTCTTCAGTCTTTTGATCTAATTTGATACTCTAAACATTTAACAATGTAGAAGAAATAAAAATACAACTAAAAGCTGTATATAATTGTTATAATGAAGGCAACACATTAGCTATAATAGCCTACTATCAAAATGGCTATGTGTCGCAGGCTGAAGCAAATCTTCGAAATGTAATATTTATTCTACACATTTTTACAACATTAGTAAATCAGAGGCTACTCAGAAGGTGAGATAACTCCTGGAAAATACTGGCTTTTAATGGGCAAAGGTATAGATGTGTGTGTCCAAGTTAAAGGAAACGGCAGGCTGTCTTCTTTTAATAGATTTATTGCAATCTTTGGCAAGCTAGGTAATGTTTGCTGTGGTCTGGAACAACATGGCACACAAACAACTATCAGAAATGCAGCCAATATTACATACAGATAATGTGTCAAGAGATGCAATACTAAATTATATACAAAGAGGATAAAAATAAAGGATATTAAATGAGCTCAAATATACCTACAAATGAAGCATAATGATGCAAAATTTAACATATAGCTAGTCTGATTAGCACACAGACAAGTCGATAACATCAACAAAGCGCACCTTTGTGCATCCACACACAGCATAAAACGTTTGGTGGACAAAATGAGACAAAGAAGGAGTGGAAGATTTTACATGTAAACAAACTGTTGCATCACAGTCCACAGTATGGTGAGTTTGAGAACCGCCGAAATTAGTAGGACAAACAATGTTCACTAAATACTTATATTCTACAGTGGGCTTTCTAACAATTGGGAAGGTTTGTGTTATGTTTGTCCTCAAACAAAAAATATAATAAAACAAAACAAAAATGTTTCCCCCCATCTTTTTCCATTTTCAATATTTTTTTTTAGATGCTCCAGGGAGCCTCTAGGGCAGCGCTAAAGAGCCGCAGGTTGCTGACCCCCGAACTACACCTAGTGTGTGTGTGTGACAATCATTGGTACTTTAACTTTAACTTTAACTTTAAACTAAGATACAACAGAAATAAAATAATTTACAGTTCTAATCATAATATGCCTTTTTTTACTCACTCTTTGTATCGCCAACTACTATCTCTCTCTCCTATAGCAGCCATTGTATTCAGCGATGCAAATGAGGCAATGATGTCATCCTTCAACTTCTAGCAAATAGCTACTTTCCTTAATGAGGAACACTTTGACAACTATCAGGTTCAAACACTGATGACATCTATGAAACGGACGAGAAACAAGGAATCATGCAGAGACAGAATTGAGGAGACACATTTTTTGGGCTGTATTCTAGTTACAGATCCAAACTACGTTCTAAAAGTCCAGCCCACGTGCTTCCTCTAATTATTTGGGAGGTCTCTGGTTACATCACTGAAGCTGTCGCTGAGGGAAGGGGGTAATCTCGACAGCTCCAGTTAGACACAATATATGATTATACAAGAAATGCAAATGTGTTGACACTGGTGATACAATCTTGTCTCTGCTCTGTCTGCGTCACGGCGGTGTTCGGCCTTGGCAGTCAGCAGGCTGTTCTTTGACACAGACACTGATACGAGACTGGCTTGCAATCTTTTGGATTGCCAGCTTTGCACAGACAAAGAAAAATACCACTTCAGCACAATTGATAATAACTGTAGCAACGGCCCTTAAAGGGGAACATTATCACCAGACCTATGTAAGCGTCAATATATACCTTGATGTCGCAGAAAAAACACCATATATATTTTTTAACCGATTTCCGAACTCTAAATGGGTGAATTTTGGCGAATTAAACGCCTTTCTAATATTCGCTCTCAGAGCGATGACGTCACAACGTGACGTCACATCGGGAAGCAATCCGCCATTTTCTCAAACAGCGAGTCAAATCAGCTCTGTTATTTTCCGTTTTTTCGACTGTTTTCCGTACCTTGGAGACATCATGCCTCGTCGGTGTGTTGTCGGAGGGTGTAACAACACGAACAGGGACGGATTCAAGTTGCACCAGTGGCCCAAAGATGCGAAAGTGGCAAGAAATTGGACGTTTGTTCCGCACACTTTACCGACGAAAGCTATGCTACGACAGAGATGGCAAGAATGTGTGGATATCCTGCGACACTCAAAGCAGATGCATTTCCAACGATAAAGTCAAAGAAATCTGCCGTCAGACCCCCATTCAATCTGCTGGAGTGTGTGAGCAATTCAGGGACAAAGGACCTCGGTAGCACGGCAAGCAATGGCGGCAGTTTGTTCCCGCAGACGAGCGAGCAAAACCCCCTGGATGTCTTGGCTCACACCGTCCCTTATGCCACCGAAGATGATCAAGAGAAGAATATCGACCCTAGCTTCCCTGGCCTGCTGACATCAACTCCAAAACTGGACAGATCAGCTTTCAGGAAAAGAGCGCGGATGAGGGTATGTCTACAGAATATATTAATTGATGAAAATTGGGCTGTCTGCACTCTCAAAGTGCATTTTGTTGCCAAATGTATTTCATATGCTGTAAACTCTTACTATTGTGTTGGATCCACTATGGACTGGACTCTCACAATATTATGTCAGACCCACTCGACATCCATTGCATTCGGTTCCCCTAGAGGGGGGGGGGGTTACCCACATATGCGGTCCTCTCCAAGGTTTTTCAGTCATTCACATCGACGTCCCACTGGGGTGAGTTTTTCCTTGCCCTTATGTGGGCTTTGTACCGAGGATGTCGTTGTAGCTTGTGCAGCCCTTTGAGACACTTGTGATTTAGGGCTATATAAATAAACATTGATTGATTGATTGATTGAAACCTAGTTCATAGTTGTTAGTTTCCTTTAATGCCAAACAAACACATACCAATCGTTGGTTAGAAGGCGATCGCCGAATTCGTCCTCGCTTTCTCCCGTGTCGCTGGCTGTCGTGTCGTTTTCGTTGGTTTCGCTTGCATACGGTTCAAACCGATATGGCTCAATAGCTTCAGTTTCTTCTTCAATTTCGTTTTTGCTACCTGCCTCCACACTACAACCATCCGTTTCAATACATGCGTAATCTGTTGAATCGCTTAAGCCGCTGAAATCCGAGTCTGAATCCGAGCTAATGTCGCTATAGCTTGCTGTTCTTTCCGCCATGTTTGTTTGTGTTGGCTTCACTATGTGACGTCACAGGAAAATGGACGGGTGTTTATAACGATTGTTAAAATCAGGCACTTTGAAGCTTTTTTTAGGGATTTTGCGTGATGGGTAAAATTTAGAAAAAAACTTCGAAAAATATAATAAGCCACTGGGAACTGATTTTTAATGGTTTTAACCATTCTGAAATTGTGATAATGTTCCCCTTTAAGCATAAGAGTTGTGTGATTATATATATATATACTTATTCTAAAAACAACACTGTAAGATGAAGAGAGGTGAGGGGGAAACGAGGACAGTGAGGACGGAGATGTAGAAGACTTCTAAATTGAGAACACGGGGACGGACGATGAGAGTGGAGAGGATTTTCATTTCTATCATTTCTGGTTAATTAAGACTTGCATTAGGAGGCCACTGTGCAGGGAGAGCCGCTGGAGGTGAGGACATCAGTCTTAATGCTTTAATAGACTTTAAAACAGGCTAAATCATTGTTTAAAAAAAAAAAGTCCCATGCCACTGATGTCTCACTCCTGTCATTTTCTGAGACTTGGTAGCCAGGGTGAATGCAGCATTTCACAATGACGTGAAAAGGTTTGCTCATGTCACATTTTGTCTTCCTCGAGGGAACATTGGATAGAAAGGAATGAATGCATCATCTGCGTGGTCGAAATAGCTCTATGGAAGAATAGACTGCCTCACAACTTACATTCTCACACTGTCTTTGTTTCCACAAAACGAAATAGACTCTCTTACAAATCTGATGTGAACACAGAAGAAAGTGGGCTGAGGTTATCTTTCTTGTTTCTCTATTCCAGTCGTGTCCCGACAGGCTGTACCTCCTGCTCCTTTAAAACCGCAAGGAAGTGGAGATCGGTGGGGGAGATTTAGAAGAGAAATAAAGCACTTGATTGAAAAGGTTGTTCTTGTCGATTGGATTTATTCATCCCCAGAAAGATCTTTAAATGAGAATCTGCATCATCACTGTGACTTTACTTTTTTACAACTTACCCTGTCCTGTGATACGGAAGTCACATTGCATTGTAATTCAATTCACTGATGCTTTTATTTCGGCACACTTCATCACACTTTGGTCATGCATTCTCAATCTCCACGCCTGTTGTACTAAACCTCACTTCTCATTTTGGCGTTGCTGTCATGGCTGCAGTGGTCATTATTGATTTTGTTGTGATTCACTGAGTTACCCACTTTTGCACAGCACAGAAGTATCATAGTTTGCATCTGAGCATTTTGCTCTGCACAGGAAGTACATTTCTTTAGCACAGACAGCTGTTCTCCCAGGTGTTCCAGGTCTTACACAGTATGCATTGTGTGGGCTTTAGAATGACTACACAGCTGAGGTTAAAAGACTTACTTACTTAGACTTAGTTCCTCCCGTTCCTATTGGAACATTGGGCGATGAGTCCATGCCAGCTGACGCCCATCTCCCTTAGGTCTTCCTTGGCTGTCTGTCTCCACGTCTTCTTCGGCCTTCCTCTTTTCCTTATTCCACCTTCTGGCATCCAGTCCATTGCCACACTTGCCGGTCTCTCTCTTGGCAGTCGGAGTACGTGCCCCATCATTCAATGAGACGATGTCAGACAGTGCTGCTACACCTGCCCTTCTCATCACCTCCTCGTTGGAGGTGTGGTCTCTCCAGGAGATCTTCAGGATGAGGCATCGTCGGTGGAAAACATCCAGCTTGTTGGTGATACTGGCTGTCTTCATCCACGTCTCACAGGCGTAGGTTGCTGTTGGTACGACCACTGACATGTAGAGACGTAGCTTGATGGCCGTTGTGATGGCTTTGGACGACCAGATGTTTCGGAGCCGTTGGAACACTCCTGCAACTTTGCCAATTCTGTTATTGACGTCTTTCTCCACGTCTCCTGTACTTGAGATGTTACTTCCAAGATAGGTGAAGTCGTCAACATACTCTGTCCTTTTCCGTCTATAGTGAGTGGTGGAAAGTGTTGTATTTGTCCAACGGCCATAGCCTTGGTCTGTTCTTGGCTTATCCGTAGTCCGACTTTTTCTTCGTGCTCATGGAGATTGTTGGTCCTCTCTAGGAGTGCAAGGTGACTATGGCTAACCAAAGCCAGGTCATCCTCAAATTCTAGGTCGGTTAATCTGCCCCAGCCCCACTTGATGCCAAAGTTTGCCTTGGTGACAGACTGCTTCATCACAGAGTCAATGACAATTACAGTATGAACAGCAATGGTGAGAGGATGCAACCCTGCCTCACACCGGTCACAATGTCGAAGTCATTGTTTGTGCCGTTGTTAGTTTTGACTCTGCAAGTAGAGTTGTGGTACAGCGACCTGAAGATGTTAATCTACTTTGGTGGTATGCCATATAGCTGGACGATCTGCCAAAGTGGTTCCCGGTGGATGCTGTCGAAAGCTTTCTTGAAATCGATGTAATTGACCATGAGGAGTGTCTGATGTTCTGAAGTGTGAATACCTCACCCTTATTAAAGCCAGCTTGCTCTTCCCTTAAGATGTTATCCACCTCGTCATTTAGGCGTTGGAGGTTAAAAGGATGCAAAGGAAATTATGATTGTTAAGACGATTTTGGAAAGACAAAAACAGAAACACAGTTTTCCCTCGCCCAGACCCGGGTCAGCAGGGCCCCCTTCTGGAGCTAGGCCTGGAGGTGGAGCTCGATGGGAAGTGCCTGCCACCATGGGGTCTTGGAGGCAACGTGGGTCCTCCCCCTTCAATGGGCTCTGTGGGTAGTGGTCAGAAATCCTGCAAATTGTAAGGAACATTTGGTCCTAAAGTCAGGACTAAACAAAGTTACTTGGCGTCCACCAATCTCCTTTGCACTGTTTTATTTGTCTTTGTACTGCATATATACTGTACACTTTAACAAGCATACCAGTGATGCTAAGTAAAATAGTAATAACAGGACTAAAAATGAACTTAGAGTCACTAAAGTTAATGTTGATTACGTTTCTTTTTTTTTTACCGTAATAATAGTTACTTTTATAACTTTGACTTGCACTTACAAACCCCAAAACCGGTGAAGTTGGCACGTTATGTAAATGATGAATACGTGTGTGTTTGCGTGGGTGTGCTTTTGTGTGTGTACGGTGCATGTTTGCGTGTGTGTGTGCATTAGTGTGTGAGTGTGTGTGCGTGTTTGCATGTGTGTGAGTGTGTTTGTGTGCATGTGTGTGTGTGTGTGTGTGAGAGAGAGTGCGTGTGTGTGTTTGCGTGTGTGTGTGCATTTGTGTGTGTGTGCGTGTTTGCGTGAGTGTGTGTGCATTTGTGTGTGTGTGTGCGTGTTTGCGTGTGTGTGTGTGTGGGCATTCGTTGGTGCGTGTGTGTGTGTGTATGCGTGTGTGCGTGTTTGCATGTGCGTGTTTGCTTGTGTGTGTGTGCATTTGTGTGTGTGCGTGTTTGTGTGAGTGTGTGTGCGTGTTTGTATGAGTGTGTGTGCATTTGTGTGTTTGTGTGTGTTTGCATGTGTGTGAGTACATTCGTGTGTGTGTGTGTGTGTGTGTGTATGTGCATTTGTGTGTGTGTGTGCGTATTTGTGAGTGTGTTTGCGTGTGTGTGTGTGTGTGTGTGTGTGTGTGTGTGTGTGTGTGTGTGTGTGTGTGTGTGTGTGTGTGTGTGTGTGTGTGTGTGTGTGTGTGTGTGTGTGTGCGCGCGTGTTTGCGTGTGTGTGTTTGCATGTGTGTGTGTGCATTCGTGTTTGTGTGTTGTCCGGCTGCAGAGAGCTAAGCATTACAAATTCATGAGTTTGGGTGCTGGAAAAGAGAAAGGTCTTATTTAAGGTTGAAAAACAAATCAATGTAAAGGTTTTGTTAAAGATTGCGGGGCCAAGAGTGCTGCCTCATGGACATGCAAAAGTACGGCGTTCCATCTCTGACGCGAAGGTGTCAGTCAATATTGACCTTTGAGCCTTTTCTCCGAGAGTTAAGCCCTGACTCCCGGCCACCGAGGACTTGACTCGTATGAACTCATCAAAACACCTCCCTGTCGTTTGGCCTCCCTGCTGACTTGCTCTCTTTTAATGCCTCCTCCATCCTCTCATCTTTGTGATTGATGTCTGACTCTCTCTTTCTCAGGGCTTTGCTTGGCGTTTGCTTTCCCTCCTCTCTCCTCCTCTTTTTTTCTTGTTGTTGTTTTTTTTTAAGGCGATTCGGCCCCGTCTTGTTTGTTTCCTCTTGAATGTCGTTGTCCTGCTTCCTGCCCCGACATTTATTGTTCATGAAGACTTTTTTTGAGGTCAATTAATCAAAAGCATCAAAGATTTATGTAAATAGAATAGAATAGAATAGAATAGAAAGTACTTTATTGATACCTGGGGGAAATTCGGCACCACAGTTTGCTCACTATAGACAATAAACACTCAGGTATTTTTTACATGTGAATAACATAAATACAGTCTATTATACAGCATCATTCACATGTGAATAACATAAATAGTCAATTATACAGCATTATTCACATGTGAATAATATAAATACAGTCTATTATACAGCATTATTCACATGTGAATAACATAAATACAGTCTATTATACAGCATTATTCACATGTGAATAACATAAATAGTCAATTATACAGCATTATTCATATGTGAATAATATAAATACGGTCTATTATACAGCATTATTCACATGTGAATAATATAAATACTGTCTATTATACAGCATTATTCACATGTGAATAACATAAATACAGTCAATTATACAGCATTCTTCACATGTGAATAATATAAATACAGTCTATTATACAGCATTATTCACATGTGAATAATAAAATACATTATACATTTACAGTACATGTACAGTCAAAAGGAACATATGCATTATACAGTAAAGATACAATACGTGTCCATGTCAAATGTAATTTCATTCGATCAAGCAGATGCCAACTTAGTTTTGTTTGCACACACTTGGCATTCTCTCGATGGGCTTCAAGAGGTAGCCACCTATAATTAGCCGAGACTTGAAGACTGTTTTGATGTTTGTTCTCTGAGGTCATATTTTGCTGCTCAGTCATACCATCGTGTTACTGGCAGAATGTGCTTACTTTGTATGTGAGCGTCCTTACAATTTCACCTTAGTGGGGTTGTTTTTTGTTCATTCTAATGCAAAGTAAATTAAATTCACGGGCATCCAAATGTTTTTATCTGTTATGCTCTGTTGCTTTTTATGTTCCCTTTCATCTAAATTTGATTCAGATGCAATTACCTCAGACAGATCATTACAAGGACCAGGCTTCAACTTTATTTAGACATATATGCTATCTATTTGCTGTTTTTTTAATATGCATTTAACCTTCAGGAGGAACTGCACTTTTTTCTTTTTTTTTTTAGTTTTGCCTATCGTTCACAATCATTATGAGAGAAAAGAAGACGGATGTATTTTTTTAATGCGTTCTATGTCGTAAATCGGGTGGTCAGCAACCCGCAGCTCTAGAGCCACATGTGGCGTCTTAGCGACACCCTAGTGGCTTTTTCAAAAATGTATTAAAATGGAAAAAAGATGGGGAAAAATATATTTTTTTGTTTTAATATGGTTCCTGGAGGAGGACAAACATGACACAAACCTTCCTAATTGTTAGAAAGCCCACTGTTTGTATTAAACACGCTTCACTGATGACAGTATTTGGCGAGCGCCGTTTTGTCCTACTAGTTACGGCAGTCCTCGAACTCACCGTAGTTTGTTAACGTACAACTTTCTCCGATGCTGCCACAGAAAGACGTGTTTTATGCCGCCCCTTCTTTGTCTCATTTTGTCCACCAAACTTTTTATGCTGTGCGTGAATGCACAAAGGTGATCTTTGTTGATGTTATTGACTTGTTGGAGTGCTAATCAGGCATATTTGGTCAGTGCATGACCACAAGCTAATCGATGCTAACATGCTATTTAGGCTAGCATCATTATGCCTTGTTTGTAGGTATATGTGAGCTCTAAATTTATTTTACTTATGTCCTCTGTGTATTTCATTTATATTTGCATGTCTCATGACGCATTATCTGGATGTAATATTGGCTGCATGTTTATTGCTGATAGTTGTTTGTGTGCCATGTTGTTCCAGACCACAGCAAACATTACAGCTCGCAAAGATTGTAATAAATCCATTAGAAGAAGTCAGCCTGCCGTTTCCTTTAACTTGGAAACAAACTAACAAAATTTCAAACTATCTATAACTTTGGCCATTCTACGCCAATAATTGCCAGGAGTTATCTCAGCATCTGTTAAGTTTACTGCTGTTTACTAATGATTTCCAATTTTGTAAAAATGTGTAGAATAAATATTACATTTCAACATTTCTGTCAACAAAGATTTGCGTCAGCCTGCGACAAATAGTCATTTTGATAGTAGGCTAATATAGACACGTACATCATGTTTTGTCTTCATTATAACACTTCTATAAGACTTTTAAAGTCATTTTGATAGTAGGCTAATATAGCTAGTATAGACACTTACATCATGTGTTATTACCTTCATTATAACACTTATATAAGGTGTTTATTTTTTTGCGTCTCCAAACAGATTTTTTTTTGTTGTATTTTCTGTCCAATATGGCTCTTTCAACATTTTGGGTTGCCGACCCCTGTCGTAAAGTAAGTAAAGTCCGCCTACAATTGAGTCAAGTACCATTATCACTGCAGGGCGAGGAATAGCGAAACATGCTTCATTACACACCGTAGGAACATACAATAGCTCACCGGCGTCACAATGTAAACAAATGCCATGGGTGGATCTACCCCCGACATCCACTGTAATGATACCAAGTACAGGAGCGTATCTAGTCGATACCACTATGATTACATCGATATTTTTTAGCATCACAATATCTTCTTTTGTTTTTTTAAAGTTTATATAATGTTTATAAACTCAGGATATATGTCCCTGGACACATGAGGACTTTGAATATGACCAATGTATGATCCTGTAACTACTTGGTATCAGATTGATACCCAAATTTGTGGTATCATCCAAAACTAATGTAAAGTATCAAAGAAGAGAAGAATAAGTGATTATTACATTTTAACAGAAGTGTAGATAGAACATGTTGAACGAGAAAATAAGCAGATATTAACTGTAAAAATAGTTTATTAATCTACTTGTTCATTTACTGTTTGTCCTTTATAATGTGGATTAATAATTAATTTTCTACCACTTGTCCTTAATAATGTTGACAAAATAATAGAATGGAAAATGACAATATGTTACTGCATATGTCAGCAGACTAAATAGGAGCCTTTGTTTGTTTACTTACTACTAAAAGACAAGTTGTCTAGTATGTTCACAATTGTATTTAAGGACAAACTTGCAATAATAAACATATGTTTAATGTACCCTAAGATTTTTTGTTAAAATAATGACAATAATGCCATTTTTGTGGTCCCCTTTATTTAGAAAAAAGTATTGAAAAGTACCGACATACTGTACATTTTGGTATCGGGACAACACAAAATGTGTCAAAACATGTGTTTCCTGTGTTATTACTGTGACGAGTACACCACATTGTGGCGCAGTGATTAAACCCCAAGTTTGACCCCAATAATTTAGCCACATTTAGTGTGTTTGCGACAATCATTGGTACTTTTAACTTTAACTTAATAAGTCCTACAGATATGAAATTTCACACATAGCTCAATGTAAGTTTACAAAACATCCACTGAAACTTTACAGTATTTAGCTGAGTCACTGTGTAATTTCATACACACCACTTTTAAGAAATTGACAAGCACATGCAATTTAGTTGAAACATATGGCCGCCATCCAGCAAATTATTTATACAGGTCCATAAACCATTGACTGTTTGTCTAATGATTATAAAACCTTCATTATTTCTGCATTTGTATTACATGAATGACAAATGTCGTTCACTCTTTCTCTGAAAAGTGTCCACTTGAGGGTTCACTGGGAAAATTCCAAATGGACACACCCAACAAATCTACCGAAAGTGTGGATTTTGGTTCATTTGTGTGTATTTACATTTGCACATTCTTCCAGTCCCTGCATCGATCATTGTCCACCTTCTAATGAGGCCAAGAGGAGAGTCTCATTAAGGCCAGAGTTGCATTAAAGCCGAGTGATGGTCGTGCTAATGGAATAGACACACAAGGCGGGACTTGAGGTACTATAGAATGCAGAGGCGGGCCGTGCGTTTCCCACCTAGGCCTTCAGTGATGTCCAACTTCAATGATTACCTCTCAAAATACCATCATTGATGTCACCACATGACCATTGCTGGAGAAATACTACACAGGAACACATCTACGCACTACTGGTGTACAGGAGGAGTTGACGGCACAGACAATAAGGGCGTAGTATGAATCTATGTATTTATTATATATATGTACTATATATATATATATATGTATACATATATATATATATATATATATATATATATAGACGGGGTATCGCAGAGGCTGATTTGAGGAGAGGCCAGCTCGCAGAGGAGAAGAGAGACAGGAGGAAACGTACTGCAAATACCATCGCACAGCAGGAGCGGGATGAAGTCTCTACACATGTTTGCACTAAGTCCAACAGGGACTGTCACTCAAGAATTAGCTTGTACAGCCATGCTAGGCGTTGTCAACAAACATGAAGTACCGTATCAACAAAACATCAAGTTAAAATGTGAAAATTATAATTAAATATGTGCATTGTATAATTACAACACTCATTAAAACTGAAAAGATATTACTAATAATTGACTAAAACAGGATGACAAAACTATTTAAATAAAAAAAAAAAAATTATTAATAATAATTAAAGTACCATTACAAAATTTAAAAAAAATAATTAAAAATAAATTAAATAAAAAAATAAACATCAAATCGAAATAAGTGTCTGACACAAGAGCGTAAATTAGCATGGTCATCTGTGACTAAGCTGCCAAAGAATATATATATATGTATATATTTATATTAAGTTAAAGTACCAATGATTGTCACACGCACACGAGGTGTGGTGAAATTTGTCCTCTGCATTTGACCCATCCCCTTGGGAGGTGAGGGGAGCAGTGGGCAGCAGCGGTGCCTCACCCGGGAATCATTTTTGGTGATTTAACCCCCCAATTCCAACCCTTGATGCTGAGTGCCAAGCAGGGAGGTAATGGCTCCCATTTTTATAGTCTTTGGTATGACTCGACCGGGATTTGAACCCACAACTTACCAATCTCAGGGCGGACACTCTAACCACTAGGCCACTGAGAAGGTATATATATATATATATATATATATATATATATATAAAACAATCTAAATAAACTAGAGAATGGAGTGTGACAAAAATCCAAGAGTGTGCATGTGTGTGACCATGTGTAAGAATTAACTGTTGAGTGTTACCGTAAATGTTGAGCGAGAGGCAAGTCCAAAAGAGGCCAGGGCAGGCTCATAGATCCGTCAAACAAGCAGGAAGTCAGGGGCTACAGCGGGGCGTAGAAGGTCCGTGTCCAAGCGGGAGGTGGAGATCCAAGAGGCAGTCAGAAACAAGGAAAAAGGCGAGATACACAGCTCTTCAATGCGGGAACGGAGGTCAGCAGTAGGATCGAGGACACGAGACAATCAATACAACGGGGAAGAAAACACAGAGAGCAAGAGTGAGCATAGAGCATGACGTGGCTTACTGTACGCGAACAGAAGATTACGTTCTGGCGCCGGATAGCAGGTTGAGCAGGCTTATGAAGGCAGGGCCTCTCATTAGCGCCAGGTAACTAGCCAAACAAAATTATGGCTAGTTGAGCAACAATCGTGTTCCCATGTTTAGTTTTTACTCATTTTTACTAATTGTTTTTTATCTAGTCTGCACTTTGTCTGTGTTATTATTATTATTGGCTTTTATCTAGTTTGCATTTTGTCTGTATTATTACTATTATCATTATTATCGACTCATTCTATGTTTTATTTTCCTATTTTAATGATTTTGGATCTGTGTTGTTGTTGTTGTTGGGGACAAGTGTTGTAAATTAGCTTTGGCTACAAACACTATGATGCATACATTGGATAACTGTTTCAGATGTCTATGTTTTTGTATCTGTCCCTATTTCAAATAAACCTCTATAATATAATAAAAAGGTGCGTTGAGTGCTGATGGAAAGCAGCTGCTTGCTGATGCCGGAGTGACTCGTGCAGGAGATGAGCGGCCGTGGGCGTGTCCCGAGGTGCGCTCTGCGGGGCTCATTGACGAATGCGCATTGGCATGCGCCCGGACCGTGACAACTGCGCATTGGATCACCTCAACCGTGTACAAAACGGGTTATTTTCTGGCGCATAGGTTGATTGGCAACACTAAAATGTGTGTGGATGTGAGTGTGAATGTTGTCCGTCTATCGGTGTTGGCCCTGTGATGAGGTGGCGACTTGTCCAGAGTGTACCCCGCCTTCCGCCCGAATGCAGCTGAGATAGGCTCCAGCACCCCCGGGACCTCGAACGGGACAAGCGGTAGAAAATGAATGGATGGATTTAAGAAAACAATCAAAACGCATCAGCAATTAAAACATATCTTATGTGGTATTGTCTAAATTAAAATTGCAAAACACATTAAAAATTTAAAAATTAAATATATTTATAGCACCCATTCGACGCCATATAAGCCAGTGGTACCGCTCGTAGTCGAGTGGAAATGGCTGGCATTTCCCCATTTAATCGCGAGAACAGCTGAGCTAGCTTCCGGGGTTGGCCGACGTGGTGTCACAAGATGTAGTTTCTCTTTAAATATCCTTCTTGAAAATGGCCTCGCAAATATATACCTGCCACCTAATCAACGTTTTGTGAATGGATACTCACTTTGGAATGACAAGTGAGTATCCAGTCACAGTCTTGTTAACATCAGGCTATCTAGATAGGCTTCTGTCAACAACTTGTGATCTGATTGGCTATCCCAACTGTCTATCAACTGTATGTGCTTTCACATTCATCCACTAACGGTCCCGATGAGTACCTAATTCAGAATCAGAATCAGAATCAGAATCAGCTTTATTGTCATTACGCAAGGTAACGAGATTGAGGCCATTCCATACAGTGCGATGTGTGCATGCTAGAAAAACAATGTGCAAATATATAAAAATATAAAAAATGTAGAAGTGCAATGAATATGGTGTGAAATGAATATATACATGAAAAATTACAGGACGCGTAAATGTTACGTTCAATGGAGGCCATCTAGAAGACCTTACTGACAACAACTCATGATCTGATTGGCTATCGCAACTGTCTATCAACTGTATGTGCCCGTTCACTTATAGTGCACGGACGCTCGCATTGTTGATTCTGAAGGGCAGATTTGGTACAACATGGCAACATAAGGTAGCTGAATTCTGATTGGATACAAACTCTAACCTAAAAACAACAGAGAATGTGAATACACTTAGATATGTAGGAAAAGTAAATTATAGAATAATTGTATCTTTAATTATGATCATGATTTCTGGTTATGTTAGGCCAGCAGAGAAGGCTTTGCTGGCCCTGACGACACACCACTGATAGAATGAAGGACAGTGGAGAGCATTGGAGTGGGGGACAAGTTGATAGTGCCTTTTAAAGAGGCCCTCCTCTGTGGCGAATGAAGTAATCGCCCTGATTTCGCTCTCTTTTCAAGGTGGCGGCTTTCTGATGTGAAGCCAATCCATCTGCCTGGCCATGTTTCAAAAGGCTGGTATTCACTCCCCTCATTTTGGCCCGCCCTCCCGCTCTCTGAGGCTTTTTGAGAGCCACTTAGAAGCCCCTAGTTTACCCCAAGATTCCATCCAGTTTGTTGTCATACCAGTAGTCGCGTAGCATAGTCACATGTTTTCATTCTTGTATTTGGAACACTACCGAAATATTATCAAGAGTGCTCCCAATGGAATTGTGCTTATTGTTAGATACTGCAAGTGCCGTATTTTCCGGACCATAGGGCGCACCGGATTATAAGGCGCACCGCCGATGAATGGTCTATTTTGATATTTTTCATATACAAGGCGCACCGGATTATAGGGTGCATTAAAGGAGTCATATTATTATGATTTTTTTCTAAATGTAAAAGACTTCCTTGTGGTCTACATAACATGTAATGGTGGTTCTTTGGTCAAAATGTTTTACACATCATCTTCAAGTCGCTTTCTGACAGTCGCTTCAGGATGCGCCGTTTTGTGGGCGGTCTTATTTACGTGGCTCACCTTCAACGGTGTCTTCTCCCCGTCATCTTTGTTGTAGCGGTGTAGCGTGCAAGGACGGAAGTGGAAGTAGTGTCAAAAGATGGAGCTAACTGTTTTAATGACATTCACACTTAAGGACCTACTGAAATGCGATTTTCTTATTTAAACGGGGATAGCAGGTCCATTCTATGTGTCATACTTGATCATTTCCCGATATTGCCATATTTTTGCCGAAAGGATTTAGTAGAGAACATCGACGATAAAGTTGGCAACTTTTGGTCGCTGATAAAAAAGCCTTGCTTCTACCGGAAGTAGCAGACAATATGCGCGTGACGTCACAGGTTGTGGAGCTCCTCACATCAGCACATTGTTTACAATCATGGCCACCAGCAGCGAGAGCGATTCGGACCAAGAAAGCGACGATTTCCCCATTAATTTGAACGAGGATGAAAGATTTGTGGATGAGGAAAGTGAGAGTGAAGGACTAGAGGGCAGTGGGAGCGATTCAGATAGGGAAGATGCTGTGAGAGGCGGGTGGGACCTGATATTCAGCTGGGAATGACTAAAACAGTAAATAAACACAAGATATATATATACTCTATTAGCCACAACACAACCAGGCTTATATTTAATATGCCACAAATGAATCCCGCATAACAAACACCTCCCCCCTCATGTCCATATAACCCGCCAATACAACTCAAACACCTGCACAACACACTCAATCCCACAGCCCAAAGTACCGTTCACCTCCCCAAAGTTCATACAGCACATATATTTCCCCAAAGTCCCCAAAGTTACGTATGTGACATGCACATAGCGGCACGCACGTACGGGCAAGCGATCAAATGTTTGGAAGCTGCGTACTCACGGTACCGCGTCTGCATATCCAACTGAAAGTCCTCCTGGTAAGAGTCTCTGTTGTCCCAGTTCTCCACAGGCCAATGGTAAAGCTTGACTGTCATCTTTCGGGAATGTAAACAATGAAACACCGGCTGTGTTATCCGGCACAACAGTCAGGGGGTGCATTCTAAGGTGGGGGTGTGTTATCCGGCACAACACCTGCCGCAATACACCGCTTCCCACCTACAGCTTTCTTCTTTGCTGTCTCCATTGTTCATTGAACAAATTGCAAAAGATTCACCAACACAGATGTCTACAATACTGTGGAATTTTGCGATGAAAACAGACGACTCAATAGCTGGCCACCATGCTGTCCCAAAATGTCCTCTACAAGCCGTGACGTCACGCGCAGGCGTCATCATACCGAGACGTTTTCAGCAGGATATTTCGCGCAAAATTTAAAATTGCACTTTAGTAAGCTAACCCGGCCGTATTGGCATGTGTTGCAATGTTAAGATTTCATCATTGATACATAAACTATCAGACTGCGTGGTTGGTAGTAGTGGGTTTCAGTAGGCCTTTAACTTCAATCAATAACGGAGCAGCATCTCCTCATCCGGAAACAACAACACCGGAAATGTGTCCCGTGGAAAAACGTCCGACCGGAACTCTCTAATAACTGAAGTTCTTTGGGTGAATAATGTAAACTCACTACACCGGTATGTTTTAGTGCTTTCATGGCGAGTTTACTGACAGATATAAGTAAGAACTTTACACTACTTTATATTAGAAATAGCAACAGCGAAGGATGAATGTCCCATAACAAGAAGATAGAGAAAAAGAAGAAGTTTATCGATTACGGCGTCGGCACGGACTACAAAGGCGGACGAGGATTTATGCAGATCCCAAAATACAGATCAGCAGGTACCAGAAGGCAGGTAAAGTTGCTTTTGCATAATATTGCTAAAACAAAACGCCAGATAATATGTCTGTCTATAATATGCCAAGTATGCTTAACACACAAAATGTGGATCTTAGGGTTCAAAGTTTGCAGTATTGCTTCTTGGAGGTACCTACTCTGTTGTAGACAAACACACCTCATAAGCGTTAAAGCTACAGAGACACAAAACAATGTGTTCACAGTAGACCTACAACTGTAAAGGCACTTTTAAATTCTACAGTCTAAATTCCAGCAATGAGACTACAGTAGATGTTGGCGAACACACTTTCTTGTGAGACTTCTGAGACTTATTTAAAGTCTACTTGGAGTGGTTGCTCCTTTTTCTGAATAGGTGTTGCAAAAAAGGAAGTGCAAAAAAAAAAAAAAAAAAACCACTGCGCTTCTCATTTCATCGCTGAAATAGGGCTTGCGTATTCCGCAGAGGTGTGCCATCATGCATGACACTGGTTGAATTCACAAGTTTTTCTGTGACTTTGTGGCATATTTTTTTCCCATAAGCTTTTTGTCGGCTTGGATTTTCTCTACTACTCCTTAATGCACTTTTAGTTGAAAAACCAATGCAATGTATTATTGAATTCGCTCTATTCTTTCCATTTTCACAACTACAAGAGTGCGTGTGTGTGTGTGTGCGTGTGTGTGTGTGTGTGTGTGTGTGTGTGTGTGTGTGCGTGTGTGCGTGTGTGCGTGTGTGCGTGCGTGCGTGCGTGCGTGCGTGCGTGCGTGCGTGCGTGCGTGCGTGCGTGCGTGCGTGCGTGCGTGCGTGCGTGCGTGCGTGCGTGCGTGCGTGCGTGCGTGTGTTTGTGTTTGAGCGTGATCGAGACGGATGGAACCAGGCCCAAAATTGCTCAGTGGAAGACAGTAAAACAGTGCTAGAGGATTAACCGCTGTTTAATCTCCGGCGTCAGGAGCCCAAGTGTACTCTTTGCTTTTTGTCTGTGTGTGTGAGCGCATGTGCATGTGAATGTTTGTGCTCTTGTGTACACATGTGCCCTTGCACCCCAGTGGGTCTGAGCGGCGACGTCTGCTGCTATCCGATTAGCGCGCAGAATGACAACAATGGTCCGTGTCTGTAAAATGAGGAGCCTAGAAAAACATGAGAGGGATGCAGAATCGTGTGTGTACAGACCAGTGGCGGGCCTGTGCGTTTCCCACCTAGGCATTCAGTTATGTCCGACTTCAAAATTACCTCTCAAAATACCATAATTGCACACACACATATATATATATATATATATATATATATATATGTATACATATATAATTGTGTATATATATATATATATATATATATATATATATATATATATATACCGTATTTTTCTAACAATAAGTCGCAGCTTTTTTCATAGTTTGGCCGGGCTCCAGTGCGACTTATATATGTTGTTTCCCTTCTTTATTATGCATTTTCGGCAGGTGCGACTTATACTCCGGTGTTACTTATACTCCGAAAAATACGGTGTATATATACATATATATATGTATATATATATATATATATATATATATATATATATATATATATATATATATATATATATATATATATATATATATATATACAGGTAAAAGCCAGTAAATTAGAATATTTTGAAAAACTTGATTTATTTCAGTAATTGCATTCAAAAGGTGTAACTTGTACATTATATTTATTCATTGCACACAGACTGATGCATTCAAATGTTTATTTCATTTAATTTTGATGATTTGAAGTGGCAACAAATGAAAATCCAAAATTCCGTGTGTCACGGCTGCGTTGACCCTGGATCTCAGGAAACAGAGTGGACCGACACCAGCAGATGACATGGCACCCCAAACCATCACTGATGGTGGAAACTTTACACTAGACTTCAGGCAACGTGGATCCTGTGCCTCTCCTGTCTTCCTCCAGACTCTGGGACCTCGATTTCCAAAGGAAATGCAATATTTGCTTTCGTCAGAAAACATGACTTTGGACCACTCAGCAGCAGTCCAGCTGGTGTCGGTCCACTCTGTTTCCTGAGATCCAGGGTCAACGCAGCCGTCTACCAGCAAGTTTTAGAGCACTTCATGCTTCCTGCTGCTGACCTGCTCTATGGAGA